>NC_037670.1:173568690-173581035 GCF_003255815.1 Theropithecus gelada
AAAAAAAAAAAAAAAAAAAAAAAAAAAAAAAAAAATATTTGAGCGAAATACAGTATTCGACAAACCAACATGATTATCTCACCTTCTTATTCAAGTTCATGAAGGCCGTTTTTTTTTCCCTCCCATAAATTAGAGCCTGGTATTTCAACATCAGATATTCTGTCTTGGATTAAACAAGAAGAAGAGCCTCAGGTTGGGGCCCCACCGGAGTCCAAGGAAAGTGACGTGTACAAAAGCACTTATGCTGGTGAGTAAGAAATTAAAGAGGTGTTCATGTCCATATCTAGCTCGTGCCAGGACTGACTGAAGAAACAGCAGGTGAAATTTGTAGAGGCAAATGTGTAGGAAAAGAATGAGGGAAAGAAACAAAGCCATGCTCAACATTATGAATGAAACCAAACAGTCACTAAAATAAATTTTAAGTGAGAAAATATACTCCTATGTGCAAAGACAAATGAGAATTGTCAGAACAAGAAAAATAAGTGCATACAGACGAACCAAAATTATGGGGATGGGGAAAGACGGAAGAACATGTGAAAATCATGTAGAAAGGGTAGAAAAAGTGGGAGTGGGGTGGGGAGACAAGCTCTGGAGACAGAAATGGCAGTGGAGAAGTGTAAATGGGAATGTTAAGTAAGGGCCCTCCCTCAGTGAAAGGAAAAATCAATGATGGGAGAAGAAATAGAAGTATCCTCCTTCTAAGATACTTTTGCCATTTGTATTGTAGAAGAGAATCTCAAGATCAGAAGGGTCGCAGTCATTTATACAGCTTAATGCAGTCTGTTTTTTTAGTATTTTCTGTGCTCTGTGTTCTTTTAGACGGGGAAACACAAATGAAAAATAAGACAGTTTTAGCTCTTGAAGAAACTTATACTAGGGAAATACATACCAGTACTAGGCAAGCCTGTTAAGTGTCAAGGATGAGTGGGGTGGATGACTTACATAAACGAATGAGAAGTTTCAGGAACATGCATCAGGTTGGGCTTGGTGACTCATGCCTATAAGCCCAGCATTTTGGGAGGAAGTTGAGGTAGGTGGATCACTCGAACTCAGGAGTTCAAGACCAGCCTGGGTAACATAGGGGGATCCTGTCTCTAAAAAAAAAAAGGAGAACATGCATCAGTTTTAGTTTAGGTATTTAGATAAGACCTAAGGAAGGGCATAAAGCCACAATTGTACCTTACAAGATTGGTATGATATGGTTGGGTATAATTTGGGAAGATGGGGAGAGAGTGGTAGCATTCTGCAAAAGGGAGGACAGAATAAGTAAAGATGCATAGCAGAAATGTGTACTCTGTTCTCAGGGGACGTAAAGAGACAGCTGACCACAGTGATGGGTTGATCTGATAGAAATAGGAATAGATGATTATGTGATTTTAGGCTTTGTCACAACAGGCAATAGAGAAAGTTCTTGAGTAGAGGTAAAATATGGTGAAAGTAACATTGGGAAGATTGATGCCAAGGATTTTCTGTTTCTTAACAGATAGCATAGAAGAGGTACAATGTTAAATTTTCTGATGAGGGCTGGGTGTGGTGGCTCATGCCTGTAATCCCAGCACTTTGAGAGGCTGAGGCAGGTGAACCACTTGACTCCAGGAGTTCAAGACCGCTGGTCAACATGTCAAAACCCCATCTCTACTAAAAATATAAAAATTACCTGAGCACGGCTGGACACGGTGGCTCATGCCTATAATCCCAGCACTTTGGGAGGCCGAGGCGGGTAGATCACGAGGTCAGGAGATCGAGACCATCCTGGCTAACACGGTGAAACCCTGTCTCCACTAAAAATACAAAAAATTAGCTTGGCGTGGTGGCGGGTGCCTATAGTCCCAGCTACTCAGTAGGCTGAGGCAGGAGAATGGCGTGAACCTGGGAGGCGGAGCTTGCAGTGAGCCGAGGTTGCGCCACTGCACTCCAGCCTGGGTGACAGAGCGAGACTCTGTCTCAAAAAAAAAAAATTACCTGAGCACAGTAGTGCATACCTGTAATCCCAGCTACTTGGGAGACTGAGGCAGGAGAATTGCTTGAACCCAGGAGGTGGAGGCTGCAGTGAGCCAAGGTCACGCCACTGCACTCCATCATGGGCGACAGAACGTGATTCTATCATAAAATAAAATAAATTTAAAATTTCATTTCATTTCTCTGATGATTTGTCACAGAGACCACTGTTGTCTTGGTTATTATTGCAACCTTCTGCTGAGTTTCTGATCTGAGCTAGTTGAGAGTTGGAGTGATCTGTTAGAGCTGGGTAGGAATGCATGAGAGTTGCTAGTGAGACAGTTATTGATAGGTATAACTCTGGAGTCTTTTCTTTCAGATGAAGAGCTTGTCATCAAAGCTGAAGGCCTTGCTAGATCCTCATTGTGCCCTGAAGTTCCAGTCCCTTTCTCTTCTCCACCAGCAACAGCAAAGGATGCTTTTTCAGATGTGGCTTTCAAAAGCCAGCAGTCTACATCCATGACACCTTTTGGACGTCCAGCCACTGACCTGCCTGAAGCCTCTGAGGGACAAGTGACTTTTACTCAGTTGGGTAGCTATCCCCTCCCACCTCCAGTTGGCGAGCAGGTGTTCTCATGCCACCACTGTGGCAAGAGTCTCAGCCAAGACATGTTGCTGACCCACCAATGTAGCCACGCTACTGAGCACCCCTTACCCTGTGCCCAGTGCCCTAAGCACTTTACTCCACAGGTGGACCTCAGCAGCACCTCCCAGGACCATGCCAGTGAGACGCCCCCCACCTGCCCACACTGTGCCAGGACTTTTACTCACCCATCAAGACTTACCTACCATCTTCGGGTCCATAACAGCACTGAGCGTCCTTTCCCCTGTCCTGATTGCCCCAAGCGCTTTGCTGACCAAGCTCGACTCACCAGCCACCGGAGAGCTCATGCAAGCGAAAGGCCCTTCCGCTGTGCCCAGTGCGGCAGGAGCTTCAGCTTGAAAATCAGCCTCCTGCTCCACCAGCGGGGTCATGCACAAGAGCGCCCTTTCTCCTGCCCTCAGTGTGGCATTGACTTCAACGGCCACTCGGCCCTTATCCGTCACCAGATGATCCACACAGGCGAGCGTCCTTACCCCTGCACTGACTGCAGTAAGAGCTTCATGCGCAAGGAGCACCTGCTGAACCACCGGCGGCTGCACACGGGCGAGCGGCCCTTCAGTTGTCCTCACTGTGGCAAGAGCTTCATCCGCAAGCACCACCTCATGAAACACCAGCGCATCCACACCGGGGAGCGGCCCTACCCCTGCTCCTACTGTGGCAGGAGCTTCCGCTACAAGCAGACACTCAAGGACCACCTGCGTTCGGGCCACAATGGAGGCTGTGGCGGTGATAGTGACCCATCGGGTCAGCCCCCGGACCCACCAGGTCCCCTCATAACTGGGCTTGAAACTTCTGGCCTGAGTGTCAACACTGAAGGTCTAGAGGCCAACCAGTGGTATGGGGAAGGGAGTGGAGGGGGAGTTTTGTAAATCCAAATCTCTGTGGCTTCATGGTTGTATATGCTCACAGTAGGGTACAAAATCCAAGAGAAAGTCTGTGAGCCCCATCCAACACCCACAGTAATTATTACCTGGTACATCACTGAACTTGGGGTCCTATACACTTGACTAGAGACATGGTTGTGGTTTGGAATTTCACACACTTACAAGAATACCACATTTTGAAACCCAGAAAGACCTGGAAAGGGGCCCAGGACCTCCATCTTTTCAAAGATACAACAAAAGCAGAAGTTACAAGAATATTGTGGAGAGGTTGGAAAGCAGGATTTAACCTCTGGTTCTCTTGTTCTCAGAGAACAGGAGGTTGATAGTAGATTATGTCTCTAGGTAGAGACAGGTACATGGGAAGAGTCTCCAAAACTGGAAGCCCATCATGAGGCATGAGAATGTTTAACCATAAAGCCCTTTATTAGCTCCTTGATAGCTAAGATGGTTGTTGGAGAAAGTGCTTAAGCCACTGTTGATGTTGCTGCCTCCTGTCTGAAAACCAGCCAAGATCTGTTCACAAGCCTCTGTGGCTACCTTTCCCTGAAACATGGTAACTCAAGACTGCCTGCCTAGGTTTCTTAGATTAATTCTTCACGTACATTTTGTTTAATATTGGTTGAATATGAAATCTGACTTTAAAAGATTATTAAGGAGAACATTCCTTAACTATACTGGCTTGATTTGAAACAGGCTCTTATTGCCATTTAAAATGCTAGAAACCTTTGGCAAAGTCCTGGTTAAAAAATTGGCAACAGTTTTCTCAGTCCCAGCTTTAAAAGCTAGAGACCTCAGAGAAATAGCTGGCTTAACAATGATAGAACGGCCTAAAATTTGTGCCTACACCATGTTCTGAGAGTCGTTCACATCCAATTCTTCCTTATCTTTTCCAAGCCAGTAAGTTGGCTTCTCCATTCCTGGTGTGTGATATTCTTGACAATCATCAACAACAAAGATCACAGCACTTTCCGGAAGCATGGAGCTTCCAGAAAGTGAACTCTTCATCCTCAGTAGTGAGATGATAACAGTGTTGTAATGCAGCTTTCTTGAGTCATCAGAGAGAGTGTATGTTCACCCTATCTGGCTGTATCCCATTGACAGTGGACAGATTGAGGAACTTCCTAGATCACTGAGAACTAAGCACCATGCATAGACAACAACAGTTTGTTCCTGCCTGTATTGCTTTTAGGGGCTTTGACTACCATTCGTTCTTTTCTTGGGGTGATTTAATCACCTGGGAGCATCCGAGTCTGCTGCTAAGTGGCTTTGCAGCTGGGCCTAAGTTCTGTTTCCTTTATGGATCTCAAATTTTCATCTGCAAAATGAGGCTGTTGAAAGGAAAAAAAGTGAGCCTCTAGGAGTTACTCAAAAAAAAATCTTGTGATACATTGCTTTTCCTGCCAAAATTCTGTCTCTGTCCTTGGCTTCTGTCCAGGCAAAGCTAAATAAGACAGCAAAATCAAAGCAGATAAATTCCTGCTGAAACTTGACTAAAATTTATTTGATTTGTTGTTTGACTCCCACTTGGAAGCCTGAGGTAGAAGACAGAATGCAGAAGTCCTACATCTTGGGCAGAAAATGTTCATTCCTATACTCTTGTTTCCTCTGCTTCTTCCTGAGGTGCCTAGAACAAGGTCTGGAAATGTTTAGTCAGGATATTTTCTTGATGAAGTGATAAGGGAAGGACCCATTTTTTTGCTTATCACCTAGCTCAACCTTCACTCTCTCTAGTTATGCATAACAACACTAGGAAAAGGTGTTAGCCCAGCTAACTTGGCTTCTGGAAAGACTGTGTCTGAACATGTTGCTCTGTAGGATAATCACATTTATAAAACATCTGCTCTCTGACATTCACAATACCAGGGACCGTGGGAGACACAAGAAATGTGTGCCTGCTGTCATAACTTACAGTGGAAAAGCCCAATAACACAGAACAAGACATGATGGGCAGTACCGTAGTATATTGGGATTAAGAGCTTTCTAGCCAGAATCTGGACCTATACCATGGGAAGATTTAGGGGTTCTGGGAATCCCTAAGCCAGGGTTCTGGCTTCATTGGCAACCCACTATGAACTTGAATGTGAGATTTAGCTCTAGTTTGCACCTTGATTTCCCCAGTGAAAAGGGAGAAGAGCCAAAGTATTGTCTAGGTGCTGAGTTCCTTTTCTGAATGGATTTCAAGCATTTGCCAGGGTATGCTGGAGGAGGGACTTCTACAGTAGGTGAGATGTGGGACTAGGTAACACTTTAAATACTTTTTTACTCAAAGATTTGCCAAGAGCACAGCTTATTAATGAAAGAGACCTGTGGATTGAAGTGCTGCAGGTAGATCCCACAGTCCCTTGTGAAAGGAACTCAAATACAAATGAAGCAAGAGCCCTAAAATGGAATGAAAGAGGATGTGTGAGGCCGTCTCAGAGAGATGGAAGCAGGCGTGATACTAATCCTCAACCCAGGAATAAAGTAGAGAGTTCAACTGTTACTCTTTTCTTTCATCAGTCCCCTATCAGTTAGAACTGCAGGCCAGCTCCAAAGAGTGCTTAAGATTCAAAAGTGGGTAAGTAAAATGGATCAGTGGGAAGGATAAGGTGTCCAACAGAAAGTGTGGGGGAGAAACTCTTAGCCCATCAAGTGCTCCTGAGAGAAACCATGCAAATTTAACTCTTCAGTTAAAGAAATACGTGAGAACTGCTTGTCATGACCAGAGAAGATAGGAAAGGGGAAACCCCAGAAACGTGCTCTTCATCTGTCAGCCTTTTGGACCAAGAAGTTGTCACTATTACACATAAGCACCATTCCCTTAGAGTGGATCCAGGTGTTGACTATAACCAGATTTACTCTGCTTACTAGGTTTTTCATTGTCACCATTGGATGAACCTCTGGTTTAGCCACAGTTGTGAAAATAAATGGAAGTTGGTTGATTGTCTAGAAAGTGAAAGAAGATGGCCCTGCTCCTTTTCTGCTGACCATTTAGTATTGGAAACTACTTCCCTTTTCATTAATAATAAAGTGTGCAAGGTTCCTACTGGGGGGAAGGTGTGGGGCTCTGCTGGGCTTCTCTTGAGCATATCTGAGAAATGTTCATGCCTGTCTCAACCAGGACCAGACCCTGTGACTTACTAGGTAGTAACAGTCCACAAAAGCCTCGTTGATTAAAAAAAGAGAGAGAGAGAAAGGACCTCATTCCAAATGGAATGGAAATCCCAAATTTCTGCTCAGGTTTTCTCTGAGGAGGGATAGGACACCCGCCCTTCTTCCCATGTCTTAGCTTCTTAAACTACAAAAAGCATCCTCAGTGGCTGCCTGAGGGCAGCTCAGTAGCCACGAGCAAAAGCATCTTTCCCAGACAATTTTCTTATGGACAAGGACCTCTGATGTCACTAAATACATTTTTTTTTTTTCTGTCTTTGGGCCTTATTGGTATTTCTAAGCCTGTTCTCTTTAGTCTTGGTTTTTTGTTTTTGCTGAAAAATTCTTTTCAGAGAAGTCTCACTGTGTTGCCATATTGCTCAGGCTGGTCTTGAACTCCTGGGTTCAAGTGATCCTCCTGCCAAGGCCTCCCAAAGAGCTGGGATTATAGGTGTGAGCCTCCTTGCCTGGCCTAGCTCCGGTTCTTTATCTGTAGCAAAGGAGCAGTCATTTCTCACAGGATTTATACACAGAGGCCGTTCTTTGTTTTTGGTTTTTGTTTTTGAGATGGAGTCTGGCCCTCTCGCCCAGGCTGGAGTGCAGTGGTGTGATCTCAGCTCACTGCAACCTCTGCCTCCCGGGTTCAAGTGATTGTCCTGCCTCAGCTCCTGAGTAGCTGGGATTACAGGCACACACCACCACACCTGGCTGATTTTTGTATTTTTAGTAGAGATGGAGTTTCACCATGTTGGTCGGGCTGGTCTCGAACTCCTGACCTCATGATCCGCCCACCTTGGCCTCCCAAAGTGCTGGGATTACTGTGTCTGGCCCGTTCTTTGTTTTAAAATGTTTCAGACTCTTAAAAGCAAAAGATGTTACTCTTTTCTTTCATCAGTCTGCTATCAGAACTGCAGGCCAGCTCCAAAGAGTGTTTGCTTAAGATTCAAAAGTGGATAAGTAAAATGGATCAGTGGGAAGGATAAGGTGTCCAACAGAAAGTGTGGAGGAGAAACTCTTAGCCCATCAAGTGCTCCTGAGAGAAACCATGCAATTTAACTCTTCAGTTAAAGAAATACCTGAGAAGGCCGGGCGCGGTGGCTCAAGCCTGTAATCCCAGCACTTTGGGAGGCCGAGGCGGGTGGATCACGAGGTCAGGAGATCGAGACCATCCTGGCTAACATGGTGAAACCCCGTCTCTACTAAAAATACAAAAAACTAGCCGGGCGTGGTGGCGGGCGCCTGTAGTCCCAGCTACTCGGAGGCTGAGGCAGGAGAATGGCGTGAACCTGAGAGGCGGAGCTTGCAGTGAGCCGAGATCGCGCCACTGCACTCCAGCCTGGGTGACACAGCGCGAGACTCTGTCTCAAAAAAAAAAAAAAAAAAAAAAAAAAAAAAAAAAAAAAAAAAAAAAAAGAAATACCTGAGAACTGCTTGTCATGACTAGACAAGATAGATCAGATTGGTGGGGGCAGGGAGTGTGCAGAGCCTTAACAACAATACATCATGTATGTTAGTACAGCTTAATGGTTATGAGCAGGGACTCTGGAGTCCTCGATTCAAGTCCTGACATCATAAGTAAGATAACTGATGTGTTATTTAACCATCCTGAGCCTTAGTTTCCTTATCTGTAAGATAGGGATAACAATACCTGTGTCTCAGAGGTGTTAAGGCTGAGGAGGGAACCTATGTAGTGTTTAACACAGGACCCTGACAGGAGGTGTTCAGTATCAGCCATCAGGAAAGATTTTACAGGACCAACCAGATGGGGGATCATAAAGCCGGGCTGAATTTGAAGTGAAGGTGCCAAGAACGGAGGCTGCTCTGCAGAACTATCGGGCCAGAGCATATTGTTTCTTGCAGAAAACAATATGGAAGGTTCTGTTTATGTATCTAGAAGGTTCAGTTTACGTATCTTGCAGGAGTCATTTGTCACTTTCTAGGATGTTATTCCTCCCTTCTGGCCTTGTTTTAGTTTCTTTTTAAATGAGTAACTGGCACAATCATATATGTATACACACATACACAATGATTTTGCTCAACTTGGTTAAATTGCCTCTTCAAAAAAAAAAAAAAAAAAAAAATTTACCCTTAAGACCAACCTCCCGTCAAAGGCGGCAGATATTATAGCCCAGAGATGCCTCGAAAGCAGTGTCCTGCAGTGTTCTCAAAAATTGCCAGGTTACATTTCAAATAAAACACTTGATAAAGGCCAGGCACGGTGGCTCATGCCTGTAATCCCAGCACTTTGGGAGGCCAAGGCGGGCGGATCACCTGAGGTCAGGAGTTTGAGATCAGCCTGGCCACCCTGGCAAAACCCCATCTCTGCTAAAAATACAATTAGCCAGGCGTGGTGGCGGGTGCCTGTAATCCCAGCTACTTGGGAGTCTGAGGCAGGAGAATCACTTGAACCCTGGAGGCGGAAGTTGCAGTGAGCCGAGGTTGCGCCACTGACCACCAGCCAGGGTGACGAGCGAAACTCCATCTCAAAAAAAAAAACAAAAAAAAACACCATAAAATATTTGATAAAACCTCATTGAGCTATGCGGCTTTATGTTTATTAGCAAAACCAGTATTTACTGTAAAATCTTAGAACTGGTCTAAAACCTAAGCTACCCAAGAACAGAGGCCATGTATTATTTTGTATTCCTCATGATGCCACATGCTTTTAGGCACATGGTTGCTCAATGAATAATTGTATAGTAGGAAGGTCACCAGAAGTAGGAGTTAAAAAGTGGATGATGGTCCTTGCTTAACATTCTCTACTTGTGTGGGGCAAACTACCTAATTTACAAAGATCTCATTTTCCTATCTCTAATGTGAAAATAGAACAACATGGTAATATAAAGTCCTTTCTTCTGGATTAGGATTGTCAGAGTTGGGGAAAAGACCCTTCAGTTCTAAAATTACAGAATTTAAGATTTTACTTTTGGGTCCTCTTTCCTTGTCTGGTTTCTTCCTAGATTCTGCCCTTTTGAGTGATTGTTCTGCACAGCAGTATAAACATCTTGGAGAGGTATGTGTTTTTACAGACTAAAGAGTCTCATTCTATCCATATTATTATAACTCCAAAGCTACACAAACTGAAAAAGTTCTAGCAAAAGTAGAAAATTTTGTTTTAAATAGAAAGTACACATTTAATTCACTTTTTCAAAACATAGGAAAACAAAGTAATTCTTTTGCTAGGGTGCTGGGTAATTCAATGATTACTTTTCCCTATAAATTTTGTGTAATGTAAAGCTCTTTGTGTAAACCTTTTTTTTTTTTTTTTTTTTTTGAGATGGAGTTGCCTATGCTAGAGTGCAGTGGCCCAGTGTTACCTCATTGCAACCTCTGGCTCCCAGGTTTAAGCAGTTCTCCTGCCTCAGCCTCCCAAGTCGCTGGGATAATAGGTGCCTGCCACCATGCCCAGCTAATTTTTGTATTTTTAGTAGAGATGGGGGTTTCACCATGTTGGCCAGGCTGGTTTCAATCTCCTGACCTCAAATAATCCACCTGCCTTGGCCTCCCAAAGTACTGGGATTAGAGCCACCACACCCAATTGTGTAAAGCTTTTTTTTTTTTGAGATGGAGTCTCACTCTGTCGCCCAGACTGGAGTGCAGTGGCGTGATCTCGGCTCACTCTTACCTCCGCCTCCCGGGTTCAAGAGATTCTTCTGCCTCAGCTTCCTGAGTAGCTGGGACTACAGGCGTGAGCCACCACACCTGACTAATTTTTTATTTTTAGTAAAGATGGGGTTTCACCATGTTGGCTAGGCTAGTCTCGAATTCCTGACCTCAGGTTATCTGCCCGCCTCGGCCTCCCAAAGTGCTGGGATTGCAGGAGTGAGCCACCGCGCCCAGCCCGCGTAAAGCATTTTTAATGTTTTTGTAAGAATAAGGATTATTGTCATGAAAAAGATCCTGGAAAGCAAGTCAGGAGACCAGAGTTTTAACCTTGCTTTCAGTTTTCTCATTCATAATGTGAGGATAATACCCAGTTTACAAAGGTGTTGTGAAGATCAAATGAGGAAAGTTTTTTTTTTTTTTTTTGAGATGGAGTCTTGTTCTGTCGCCCAGGCTGGAGTGCAGTGGTGTGATCTCAGCTCACTGCAACCTCTGCCTCCGGGGTTCAAGCGATTCTCCTGCCTCTGACTCCTGAGTAGCTGGGATTACAGGCGCGCACAGCCCCGCCACCCCCTGGCTAATTTTTGTATTTTTAGTAGAGATGGGATTTCACCATGTTGGTCAGGCTGGTCTTGAACTCCTGACCCTGGTGATCCGCCCTCCTCGGCCTCCCAAAGTGGTGGGATTACAGGCATGAGCCACCACACCTGGCAGGAAAGATTTTGAAGTGCTTTGAAGTCTATATTTCAGGCATAAGAAGCCAGTGTTGATATAGTAGTTGCAGGAGAATTCCTTTGTTAACCAGTTAAACAATATCGGCTGGGCGCGGTGGCTCAAGCCTGTAATCCCAGCACTTTGGGAGGCCGAGACGGGTGGATCACAAGGTCAGGAGATCGAGACCATCCTGGCTAACACGGTGAAACCCTGTCTCTACTAAAAAATAAAAAAACTAGCCGGGCGAGGTGGCGGGCGCCTGTAGTCCCAGCTACTCGGGAGGCTGAGGCAGGAGGATGCGTGAACCCGGGAGGCGGAGCTTGCAGTGAGCTGAGATCCGGCCACTGCACTCCAGCCTGGGCGACAGAGTGAGACTCTGTCTCAAAAAAAAAAAAAAAAAAAAAAAAAAACAATATCATGGGTCATATTGATGCTTCTCTTCATTCAAGACTGGGCAGAGGCTGGTTGTGATGGCTTACTCATGTTATCCCACCACTTTGGGAGGCCGAGGCAGGAGGATCACTTGAGCCCAGGAGTTTGAGACTAGCCTGAGCAACATAGTGAGACCCCCATCTCTACCAAAAAATTTTTAAAAAGCTGGGTGTGGTGTCACATTCCTGTAATCTCAGCTACTTGGAGGCTGAGGTGGGAGAATCCTTTCAGCCCAGGAGGTTGAGGCTGCAGTGAGCCATGATTGCACCACTTCACTCCAGCCTGGGTGACAGAGTGAGACCTTGTAGCAAAAAAAAAAAAAAAAAAAAAGCAGTAGTTGTTTGTTTCCAATTTGCTTTGCCTATAATGAGAAGCTAGCCCAAGATTGCAATTTGGGGAGCAATAGGAGAAGTGTAAGTATGCATGGACAGAGATGAAGAAATTTAATGCGAAAAAATTAGTTTTACATGTATAGTGTGTTAACTCTAGCAGCAACTTTTGTAAGATAACCACTTGTATGTATAGGAAGAATTAGAACATCAGGAAGGCAGGCACGTTACTGGAAAGAGTTGACTAAACAAGCAGGATTCAAAATTAAGGATGTACATCAATCTATGTACATCAGGTCAGTTCTTGGCCTTGAGTTTATAATTTAAAAAAATTGGCCGGGCGCGGTGGCTCAAGCCTGTAATCCCAGCACTTTGGGAGGCCGAGACGGGCGGATCACGAGGTCAGGAGATCGAGACCATCCTGGTTAATATGGTGAAACCCCGTCTCTACTAAAAAGTACAAAAAAAAAAACTAGCCGGGCGTGGTGACGGGCGCCTGTAGTCCCAGCTACTTGGGAGGCTGAGGCAGGAGAATGGCGTGAACCCGGGAGGCAGAGCTTGTAGTGAGCTGAGATCTGGCCACTGCACTCCAGCCTGGGCGATAGAGCGAAACTCCGTCTCAAAAAAAAAAAAAAAAAAAAAAAAAAAAATT
>NC_037670.1:173581135-173589797 GCF_003255815.1 Theropithecus gelada
AAAAAAAAAAAAAAAAAAAAAAAAAAAAAAAATTGTATAAGACGATACCTACAAGCCACCCTCAGTGAGTAAAGAGCAGGATAAAAGCAAGAATAATTACACTAATCATATTTATGTTATTAGCTAAGAAAGTAGTCATTTAGGGTGTTTATTTGCCCAGATGGATCTTGTGGGGCTGAGACAAGGAGATGAGGAATAGGAGGAAGATTCTGTTGCACTAGTTTGTTTTTGGCTGAACTTTAGAATAACCTGGGGAGCTCAAAAAAATATTTATGCCAAGGCCCACCATGGCATGATTTAATTGGTGTGTGATGAGGTCTGGATGTTTTGTGTTTGAGTTCCCCCAAGTGATTTTAATGTGCCTACAAGGTATAGAAGATCAGAGAGAAAGTGAATTATTGGACTGGAAATGGCTACTTAGCCTGCTTTATTGGAGCAGGGAGCTGTGGATTGGAGATTAATAAAGGGTCTTTGAATCCACAATGGGAAGTCATAATTTGATTCTAGAGGCAGGACTCAGAAGGATATAAAACTATGGGAATGGTGGTTGAAAAAGTTCTGACCTCAATAGTTAGGAGCTCTAGAGTCAGTGGGAAAAGCAGCATTCACTTCAGACTGCAGAGCTGTGTCCAGAGCCTCTGATTCAAAAACAGTTGGCAGGACCAGGTGAGCACAGATGAGACTGGTACCCCATGCCTATGCTGTAGACCTAACTAACTTCCAGAATGGTGAGGCTAGTACCTCCTCATAAGAGCAGTTTAGTGAAGAGCAAAAAAGGACTTTAGTGACATCCTTACCAACTTGGATTTAACAATAATACTTTTTTTGTTGTTGTTGTTTGTTTTTTTGTCTTGAGACGGAGTCTTGCTCTGTGGACCAGGCTGGAGTGCAGTGGCGCGATCTTGGCTCACTGCAAACTCTGCCTTCTGGATTTGCGCCGTTCTTCTGCCTCAGCCTCTGGAGTAGCTGCGACTACAGGTGCCTGGCAATTTTTTTTTCTTTTCTTTTTTTTTTTAGTATTTTTAGTAGAGACGGGGTTTCACTGTGTTAGCCAGGATGGTCTCGATCTCCTGACCTGGTGATCCGCCCACCCGGCCTCCCAAAATGTTGCGATTATAGGCGTGAGTCCACGCCCGGCCAGCACTTGGTTTTAATACCTTATTTTTGAATTTGGAAGAACTAGAATGTTTCTTTATGAGCACTAGACTTTATTTTACATGAATTTCGGCCATTTTTAGTAATCAAATCTGCACTTAAAAGTTGAAAGGTTGCTGGGCGTGGTGGCTCATGCCTGTAATCCTAGCACTTTGAGAGGCTGAGGTGGATCACTTGAGGTCAGGAGTTCGAGACCAGCCTGGCCAACATGGCGAAACCCCGTCTCTACTAAAAATACAAAAATTAGGCCAGGCGCGGTGGCTCAAGCCTGTAATCTCAGCACTTTGGGAGGCCGAGACGGGTGGATCACGAGGTCAGGAGATCGAGACCATCCTGGCTAACACGGTGAAACCCCGTCTCTACTAAAAAGTACAAAAAACTAGCCGGGCGAGGTGGCGGGTGCCTGTAGTCCCAGCTACTCGGGAGGCTGAGGCAGGAGAATGGCATAAACCCGGGAGGCGGAGCTTGCAGTGAGCTGAGATCTGGCCACTGCACTCCAGCCTGGGCGACAGAGTGAGACTCCGTCTCAAAAAAAAAAAAAAAAGAAAAAATACAAAAATTAGCCAGGGGTGGCGGTGCACACCTGTAATCCCAGCTACTTGGGAAGCTGGGGCAGGAGAATCGCTTGAACCCAGGAGGCGGAAGTTGCAGTGAGAAGATCATGCCACTGCGCTCCAGCCTGGGCAATAGAGCCAGACTCCATCTCAAAAAAAAAAAAAAAAAAAAAAAGGTTTAAAGGTTGTCTACTGAGGAGATTCACGAGAACATATAGCAATTACCAACATGAAACCTGTCATCTGCATAAAGGGTTTCTAAGCCCTAGGTGTCTGTTGTGTTAGTATGTTAGTAGCATGCTCAGTTACCTGAGCAGTGGAGAGGTACCATGGAGTCACTAAGAACTGACGAGAAGCCAGTCAACTTTACTCATCTACAGTCAAAACTTGTAAAGGTAATGAAATGCTTATTTGAAGGAGACTGAGAATGAATTCAAGAGGAAAAAAGTACTTTCTCCAAACGTTGCATATGTGTAAAGGAAAAATTTTCAGAAATAAGAGAGAGAGAACGTGTATGTGTTTGGGTGTTTAAGTTTGAAATAAAATGTTGCCAAAAGGTGGGTCTGTAAAGGGCAGAAATGTTAAAAAATGTCTTTGCAAGAGCAGATTGCCCTAAAACTTTATAATACAAAATATTTGACTGTATTTCTCCCCCACCCCCACATTAATACTTTCTGCCCCTTTAAGTGGTCTGGGGCTTTGTCACCTTACTCCTAGTGCCCATCCCCTCCATAAAGCCCTGTCTCTGATTTTTTGTCACACTGAGGCTGTCACTGATATTGTAACCTAATTTGTTGCTCGGCCCAATGCAATGGCTCATGCCTGTCATCCTAGCACTTTGGGAGGCCGAGGCGGGCAGATTGCCTGAGTTCAGGAGTCGAGACCAGCCTGGGCAACATGGTGAAACCCTGTCTCTACTAAAATACAAAAAAATTAGCTGAGTATGGTGGCACATGCCTGTAGTCCCAGCTACTCGGGAGGCTGAGGCAAGAGAATCGCTTGAACCCGGGAGGCGGAGGTTGCAGTGACTGCCACCGCACTGCAACCTGGGTGACACAGCGAGACTCTGTCTCCAAAAAAAAAAAGAGTTGCTCTTCCTTGGAGGTTGGCATAACTAGGCACAGTGTCCTAAAATGAAGGTGGAAAACTGTGACCAGAGACATGCCAGTGGCGGAGGAAGCCTGAGAAACTGAGCTGCCTTCCTTTCCCTATCCCGGTGACCACATTGGTACTTCATAGCCTGCTCATTAAATTAGGTATGGGGCGAAAAACCAAGATAGGAGTGCAAATTTGGTTACCCTCTTCACTTAGCTAACAGTTAGTCTAGAAGTTTTCTTCCTCAAATAAAGCTTTATTGCAGTTGTTGAAAAGACGCAGAGCACCAGAAATCTTTAGGAAATAGTAGACAAATGTTCTGGCGTTGATGCATCTCCTCTCCATTGGCCTCTCCTGTGTTCTTTAGTTCAGCATCTATCACTTCAGATATCCTGTCCAGAGCAGTAACAATAAAATTTCTAGGGGTGTAGATGAAAAGCAATCAGTTCCTACCTGAGAGACTGAGGGGCCAGGCCTGGGTCCTTCCCTAATAAGAAACGTGTATTAACCGTGATACGTGGCATTTATAATCCACTTTATTCAGTTGCTCATTCTGCTCCTCAGTACGTTAGATAACTGTCTCCTAGTTACCCAGTGATTCCTGGAAATCAGTTTTATGCCTGGACACCTCTCCCAGTACAGGATCTCTCCCACTCTTGGGGATCTCTCTGTCTCATCCGCCGGTTGATCATGGAAGGACCTGTAATTGGGCCCACAGCCTATGCAGCTACAGCAGCTTCCTCCTCATTCCCTGCTTGTTTTCCTTCTGGGACGTTCTCCTTAATCACTCCCTTCACTACCTTCCTGCTGGTATCCACTACGGCCTTTTATGGCCTGTGGTTGCTAGGCTTGGTGGTTATAAAATAATGTTAGTGGCCAGGTGTGGTGGCTCATGCTTGTAATCCCAACACTTTGGGAGGCTGAGGCGGGTCGATCACGTGAGGTCAAGAGTTTGAGACCAGCCTGGCCAACATGGTGAAACCCCGCCTCTACTAAAACTACAAAAATTAGTTGGGCATAGTGGCAAGCACCTGTAATCCCAGCTACTCAGGAGGCTGAGGCAGGAGAATTGTTTGACCTCAGGAGATGGAGGTTGCAGTGAGCCGAGATTGAGCAACTGCACTCTAGCCTGGGTGACAGAGTGAAACTTTGTCTCAAAAATAAATAAAATAAAATAATGCAAGTACAATGAAGCCTGTGCATTTAAATTCTATTTGAGTTGAGTAGCTTTGCCCATGTGTGTGTGTGTGTGTGTGTGTGTGTGTGTGTGTATATATATATATATTTTTTTTTTTTTTTTTTTTTGAGATGGAGTCTTGCTCTGTCTCCAGGCTGGAGTGCAGTGGCAGGATCTCAGCTCACTGCAACCTCCACCTCCTGGGCTCAAGTGATTCTTCTGCCTCAGTCTCCCGAGTAGCTGGGACTATAGGCACCCGCCACCCTGCCCGGTTAACTTTTGTGTTTTTAGTAGAGATGGAGTTTCGCCATATTGGCCAGGCTGGTCTCGAACTCCTGACCTCATGATTTGTCCGCCTTGGCCTCCGAAAGTGCTGTGATTATCTTAACAATGAATGGGACCTCTAGCTCTGGGCTAAAGGGTGAAAGTGTTGATGGCTGCATGAAAGTCCACCCTCCGTGAAGGAGAAATGTGAAGTAGACACACTACAGTGATGTCTTATTGTGTAACAAGGGACATCGTTATAACTAGTTAAGTGCTTAGGAACGCGTCATTTTAAAGGCTTTATACTGAAAAGATAGCATAAATGTTTGGGACTAACCTAGTCCTGCCTTTATCACCTCTAGGAAAGAGGAAAGATAGTTGCTACTCTGTAGTGCAGAAGATGTGTTCTGAAATGTGGCTCGCTGGTGGAAATGAATTTGCCTAGAGCTTTTCAGACTTGACTTGCCTGGTTCCTCTAATAAAAGTGGACGTGATGTTTACAGTCAGGGCCAGGAAGCAGGGAAGGAAATCACTGACTTCTGGGAGCGTGGACTTTACTAGCCTATAAGCTCCTTGAGGATAATCTTAAGTCTGTGAAGTACTCATTTCTGTGTCCTGGAAGTGTGCCTAGCAGAGAAAGTACTTGATAACTGTTCTTCTGGATATGGCCCTCTAAGCACATGTCTCACGTAGGCCAATAATGTCCTTTATTTTACAAAGTGCAGTGGAACTTAAAGGTACTAGCAGGTCTGCCTCCACACAGGGTGATGGGCCTTAGAGATCTCTGCCTTAACAAGACAGGGACTGGTCCTTTAGGAAAACAAAGTAAATACTATTTTGAGAATAATTACAAAAACACCTTTGGGGGGTAACTATCTTTGCAGAATGCTCACTATGTGCTAGGCACGATTCTCATCTAACTTTACAACATTAAAATAGAGTTGCCAATATTTTCTTCATTTATATATGAAGAGAGTGAGGCTCAGAGAAGTTAAATAAGTTGCTCAAAGTCATAGCTAGTGAGTGGTGATTTCGGGATTTAAACTCGGGTGTATGCAACCGCAAAGCTCACTCTCTTCCTAAACAGTACCTGGCACACAGTAGGTGTTCAATAAATACATTTGGAATGACTGAATTTTCCCCTCCTCCATCTTCGTCAGCTTACACTGGCCTCTCCTTGGTTCCTTCTCTGACCTGGCCTGATGTTTCAAAGTGACACTGACCTGCCCTTAAAGAGTTTTATTTGTAGAGAAGGGGTCTTGCTGTGTCAGCCAGGCTGGTCTTAAACTCCTGGCCTCAGCCTTGGCCTCCAAAGTGTTGGGATTACAGGTGTGAGCCACCATGCCTGCCCGATTTAAAGGTTTATTTATTTATTTGACACAGGATGTTTTCTATGCCGCCCAAGCTGGAGTGCAATGGCACGATCACAGTTCACTGCAGCCTCCAACTCCTGGGCTCAAGCAATCCTCCAACCTTAGCCTCCTGAGTAACTAGGAGTACAGGCATGAGCCATCATGCCCAGGTAATTTTTATTTTTTATTTTATTTATTTATTTTTTGAGATGGAGTCTTGCTCTGTCGCCCAGGCTGGAGTGCACTGGTGTGATCTTGGCTCACTGCAACATCTGCTTCCCAGGTTGAAGCGATTCTCCTGCCTCAGCCTCCCGAGTAGCTAGGATTATAGGCCCATGCCACCATGCCTGGCTTATCTTTTTGTATTTTTAGTACAGACGGGGTTTCACCATATTGGCCATGCTGGTCTCGAACTCCTGACCTCAGGTGATCCGCCTGCCTTAGCCTCCCAATGTGCTGGGATTACAGATGTGAGCCACCGCGCTCGGCTGATTTTTATTTTTTGTAGGGATGGGGTGTCAGTATGTTGCTCAGTCTGGTCTCGAACTCCTGGGCTCAAGCCATCTTCCTGCTTCAGCCTCTCAGAGTGCTGAGATTACAGGTGTGAGGCACCGCGCCCAACCCAATTTCAAGGTGTTTGAAGAGGCCAGTGTTAAAATGCACTGCACCTTACCTGGGAGAAAGAGCTCAGCCCTTTTTTGACACCTCAGCATGAATCACTTCTCTATCATCCATAACAGTGCAAAAGCTCTGGGATGGGACCAGGTAAATCTGGACTGGGAAGAAGGGGAGTGGGAGGTAAAGTCTGCAAAGGAGTGAGGGAAGGCAGACGGCCAGAAGAAAGTGTCTGAAGACAGAATTACTCTTGCAAAATTTTCAAAAGGGTCAGGCACTATTTTCTCCCAGGATGCCCAATACATTTGCAGAATTAACAGTAATCAAGCCCAGAGTCCAGGTCCTCGCACAGTTTGGGTCTTTAAGGTCGGCCATCCCAGACTGAGGGGGGCCTGACCCCTGGACCAGGCCGCCGCCTCTCAGCTTTGGGGCGGCGGCGGCCCCAGCCCGGGAGTGGCCCCGGCCGGTCCCCGCAGGCGGGCAGGAGCTCCGAGGCCATTGGCTGGCGCGCGGGCTGCGGAGGGGCGGGGAGCGCCGCCGAAGGGGACTGTTTGCTCCTACGGGCTGTAGATGGAGCTGTCCGGCCCCGGAGAGGGGGAAGGCGCCTGGAAAACGTTCTTCTTCTCCCTGGCCGGCCCGAGCGGGGAACAGCACTCCCAGGATGCAGTTTGTGTCAACACGGCCGCAGCCTCAGCAGCTGGGCATCCAGGGCCTGGGGCTGGACAGCGGGAGCTGGAGCTGGGCCCAGGCTCTGCCCCCGGAGGAGGTCTGCCATCAGGAGCCGGCGTTGCGCGGGGAAATGGCCGAGGGAATGCCGCCCATGCAGGTGGGAGAGCCCCGCCGGCGCCATGGCCGCGCTGCCGTGGGGGCGGGGCGCGGGCTGGGCCGCGGGACCGGGCCGCGCCGTCCTCCGGGAGCCTTGCGGCGCCCTCCCAGCTCCCGCGCCCAGACGAGGCCCGAGGCGGGCGGGGCACGGCCGGGCTGCGCGGCGGGCAGGGCGGAGCGGGCCCGACGCAGGCCCGGAGCGGCAGGCCTGGCCCACGCGGCGCGGAGCAGCGATCGCCGGGCCCCAGTGCGGAGACCCCGCGGGGCGGGGGCCGGGACAGTCCTTTCCGGGACCTGGCGGAGCTCTGACCCGGTGGCTGAGCCCCGGCTCGGGGCTCCCTTTGCGCCCGGCCGGCGGAGGGCTTCGAGGGCAGTGCTTCCGCCCGGCCGCTGGAGTGAATGCCTCGTTGGTGTTTACACGGTGGCCAATCTGACGGAGAGATTTTTAAAATGTTTGATTACCACCAAGTGGTTTGATTACCACCAAGTGTAATGAGTAATTCACTCTTCCCCTGCACCAGCTGTGATCCAGGGAAGGGGCCATGGAGAGGTGACTTTGGGGTCTTTCCTGCGGTTGACAAACTTGGCCGCATGTTGGAATGGCCTGGGCAGCTTTTAAGACTCCCGAACCCTTGCCTCGTCGCAGAGCTCAGGGTCTTTGCCGGGTGAGAGTAGCACCAGGCATTTCTTCAGGCTTCATCGATGATCTCCGTGGGCAGAACCAGTGCTCCAGAATTGGGTATAAAACCAGGGGAGGTGGATCTCAGAGAGGCCTGAGAGCTTCTTCAGGGAAGAGTCTCTGGGCCGACCCTGGGGCTGGGCTCCTCAGGGGCGCCTCTGCTCACCACCGGGTGAGCAGAGCCGGGTGCTAACGAGGGAGCCAGGAGCTGCTGTGCTGTGTTTGATCATTTTCAGAGTTAGGGCTTCAAACCTGAGAAAACTAAACTGGGCCCCGGGACTTTCTTAACTTCTACTGTGGACTCTGTCCCCTTCTGTGGGCTAGGGCGGAGTGGAGCCTCCGTGATGGAGGAATGGGTGCTTTTGATGGAAATACCAGCACCTCTTACTCAGCAGGGCCTGGCAATCCTAGGGCCCTGCTCTCCACTCTGCCCTGTCCCAGAGCAGGTCTCAGGAAGCTGGGGCTGCTCTGAGTCAGAGAGGGGGGCTGGTCTGCCCAGATTGCCCCAAGCAGCAGGCCTCCCCTTTTCCTAGCCTGAGGGCCTCTTCAGCAGCCATCAGGAGGACAGAAAATGACACCTCCTCCTGTCCCAGGTGTGAAGGAGAGTCGGCTGCCAGCCCATGCGGTCCAGTGAGCCCTGGGTCTGACACCAGGTCCCAGATGACCAGTGAACTGTCACCAGCCGCAACCGGCCCCTCTTAGCCATAGGTCTCAGCCCTCAACTGCACCAATTAGTCTACCCTTCTGGGGTGAGGGCTCTGTGCTGGAAGATAAAAGGGGGAGTCCCCAGGCCATGGGGCACCCCTTCCCCAGGAAGCAAGGAGGGGTCCCGGAGGAGTTTTTCTTTCTCTTGGTCCTCTTGGGTGTGAGGGACATCGCCTCTTCACCTTTAATGAGTGACTTTTTTTTTTTTTTTTTTTTTTTTTTTTTTTTTTTTTTTTTTTTT
>NC_037670.1:173589897-173645357 GCF_003255815.1 Theropithecus gelada
GGCTAGTTTTTTGTATTTTTTAGTAGAGACGGGGTTTCACCGTGTTAGCCAGGATGGTCTCGATCTCCTGACCTCGTGATCCGCCCGTCTCGGCCTCCCAAAGTGCTGGGATTACAGGCTTGAGCCACCGCGCCCGGCCATGAGTGACCTTTTTTAGTGAACCTATTTTCAATTTGGAAAATATTTATGAAACAATAGTTGTATATGGAGGGGGGAAGCTGCTTTTCTGCCCTAGCTTAGGCTCTCCGGTCTTTCCCTTGACCACAGCCCTGGTAGGAATCTGGTGGGTTTTTTGGTTGTTCGTTTGTTTGTTCCGAGACGGAGTCTTGCTCTGTTACCCAGGCTGCAGTGCAGTGGCACCATCTTGGCTCACTGCAACCTCCACTTCCCAGGTTCAAGCGATTCTCCTGCCTCAGCCTAATGAGTAGCTGGGATTACAGGAGCCCACCACCACGCCCGGCTAATTTTTGTGTTTTTAGTAGAGACAGGGTTTCGCTATGTTGGCCAGGCTGGTCTTGAACTCCTGACCTCAAGTGAGCTGCCTGCCTTGGCCTCCCAAAGTGCTGGGAAGGTGTGAGCCACTACGCCTGGCCAGGAATGTGTTTTTTGTTACCTGCAGCACCTAGAGCTGCCCCAGCTGGCAGTGCAGGGAGGTGCTGCGGAGTGACCAGCTGCCTCCTTGTGCTTCAGTTTCATCATCTTTAAGGCAGAGATCATCATTCTTGCCCTAACCTGCTGAGAGATTGCTGGGAAGATTAGCGTCAGATAACTTACATCAAGGTTCTTGGAAACATAAAACACTAGGCAAATACGAAGTTCGTCATTAAGCCTAGCTCTTGAAGAAATCAGTTGGTCTATTCAGAGAAAGTGGCCTGTGACATTTTAGGCAGGGGTCACAGTCTTAACTTGCTAAGGGTCAATGTGGGTGAACTAGTGACCAGCCTGACTCACCTAGGCAGGAGATGGGAGAGTGGTGAGTTGGGTGGGTGGGTGGGTGGATATCTATTGCTGGGAGAATTAGTGTATCCTGAATTACGGGGGCTTGGCAGAAGAAAGACAACATGTAGCATTTGATTAGTTGACCCGTGTTCCCAGCTGACTTCCCCCACTCACACAAGGTCTCATCCTGGGTTGTCACTTTCTCCCTCCGCATACAGGCTCAAGAATGGGACATGGACGCCCGGCGGCCGATGCCTTTTCAGTTCCCACCCTTTCCAGATAGGGCACCTGTCTTCCCCGACCGCATGATGCGAGAGCCCCAGTTGCCCACAGCAGAGATCTCACTCTGGACTGTGGTGGCTGCCATTCAGGCTGTGGAGAGGAAGGTGGATGCCCAGGCCAGCCAGCTGCTGAACCTGGAGGGGCGCACGGGGACAGCCGAGAAGAAACTGGCCGACTGCGAAAAGACGGCCGTGGAATTTGGGAACCACATGGAGAGCAAGTGGGCCGTGCTGGGGACCCTGCTGCAGGAGTACGGGCTGCTGCAGAGGCGGCTGGAGAACTTGGAGAACCTGCTGCGCAACAGGAACTTCTGGGTCCTGCGGCTGCCCCCGGGCAGCAAGGGGGAGGCCCCCAAGGTATGTGGCGGTCCCCAGGGCAGGGATGGAGGTGAGGAACAGCACAGGTGAATAAAATCCTTGGTTTCATTTTGTCAGCCCTTCTCATAAACTTCTCTGGCTCCCTGCTTTCCAATTTCAATGTTCTTTTTTTTTTTTTTTTTTTTTTTTTGGAGACGGAGTCTCGCTCTGTCGCCCAGGCTGGAGTGCAGTGGCCAGATCTCAGCTCACTGCAAGCTCCGCCTCCCGGGTTCACGCCATTCTCCGGCCTCAGCCTCCCGAGTAGCTGGGACTACAGGCGCCCGCCACCTCGCCCGGCTAGTTTTTTGTATTTCTTAGTAGAGACGGGGTTTCACCGTGTTAGCCAGGATGGTCTCGATCTCCTGACCTCGTGATCCACCCGTCTCGGCCTCCCAAAGTGCTGGGATTACAGGCTTGAGCCACCGCGCCCAGCCCAATTTCAATGTTCTTAAAGCCTGTTTCCACTGAAACAACCTGGTCTTGAACGTTCTACCCCAGCAAGGCTCACTCCATTCATTCCCCATAGTCTGCATTTCTGTCTGGGAGTGTTTGCTCTTGCTCTTCCTGGACTCCTCTGAGTTGTCTGATTGCAAGTTCCTGCAGCTCTTCACTCCTGGGTTTTCCCGCTTGACACCTACTAGTGACCATGTGTCATTGGCTGCCTTGGTATATGCTCACCGGAATGTGGCTGGAGTTGCACCTCAAACCAGGCTGCCTGGAATTGTTTTCAAGTCATGGTCACTGACCTCAGGGGGGCCCTCCTTAAAGTTCAGAACGCACACTCTGTTTCTTATTCCATTCCCTCTCCTGCTTTCCTCCCGGATCCTCAACACTGCTTTTCCTTTCACTGAGAGAACGGTCACTCAGAAGAGGCGTCCACATTCAGCCAGCTTGTTCTTCCGTCTGCTGCTCGGTGGCCACAGGCTCTGCTTTCCCTTGTTCCTGTGGCTTGACGTCCCCTGCCCACCCAGGAGGTCACCCCGGCGTCTCTCTCCTTTCTCCTCTGAGTCATCAGCTCTCCCCTTTCTGCTGGGCTGTTCCCACCAGCATGTGACTGTTCTGTCCTGCTCTCCATCTTTTACAGAAAACCTCCCTGGGCCCTGCATCTACCTGCATTGGTGCCTCATTTCTCCACTCCTCTTTAGAGCAGAATCCCTTGAAAGAATTGTTTATACTTGTTATCTCCAATTCTTTCTTCCCCATTTTCTCTCCTTCCTTCCCTTCTCCGCTTCTCTTTATTATAGAATATTCAAATAAAAGTAGATAGAATAGTATAATGGGTCCCCATGTACCCAACTTCCAGCTTCATTAGCTGCCAACTCTTGGCCAGTCTTGTTTCCTCTAAATCCCTGCCCACTTCCCCACTCGCATTTTATTTTGAAGCAAACCCCAGACATCAATCATTTCCTTTGCAAATACGTCAGTATTAGCTCAAAAAGTAGGGACTCTTTTTTTTTTTTTAAGTGATAACCTCAATGTTATTACCACCACCACCATAGTAAAAGCTTCAGCCTAGATCACTATCTAGTCAGTGATTAGATTTTCAGTTGTTTCAATTAAAAAAAATTTTTTTTTTAGTTTGAATTAGGATTCAAGTAATGTCCACACATTATGTTTGAGATGTCTCTTAAGTCTTTTTTAATCTGCAGGCATCTCTTCTATCTATTATTTTTCCTTTCAGTTTATCTGGAAGGAATTGGGCCATCTGTCCTGTTTTGCATCTCATTGTCTGGATTCCATTGATTGCGTCCCCTGTGGTCTCGTTTCACATGTTCCTCTATTCTCAGTATTCCAGTTGATTGGTAACTGGATCTTTCTGGAATGCACTCTGATCAGGCTTTTGCACACTAATGATGTCTGTGGTGTTACAGCCAGTGGTCACTTCTCAGTCTTCATCCTCCCTGCCCCATCAGCAGCATTGTGTGTAGGTGACCAGTCTCTCCTTGAAACCCCTTGCTGTGGCTTCTGGGACACCTCTCTCTGTTGATTCTTTTCCTACCTCACCAGCTGCTCTGTCTCACTATTTGCCAATTTTGCCTCCTTTGGCCAGCTTTCTAATGCATGGAGTGGGCCAGACCTCTGTCTTAGCCTTTTGCTCTTTATTCACTCTCCTCCCTCATGACTGCATCCCGTCTCACAGTCTTTATTATTTATTTATTTATTTATTTATGTTTGAGACACAGTCCTACTCTGTCACCCAGACTGGAGTGCAGTGGCATGATCTCGGCTCACTGCAACCTCCGCCTCTGGGGTTCAAGTGATTCTCCTGCCTCAGCCTCCCTAGTAGGTGGGATTATAGGCACCTGCCACCATGCCGGGCTAATTTTTTGTATTTTTAGTGGAGATGGGGTTTCACCATGTTGGCCAGGCAGGTCTTGAACTCCTGACCTCAGGTGATCCACCTGCCTCGGCCTCCCAAAGTGCTGAGATTACAGGCGTGAGCCACCGCGCCCAGCTAGTTTCACAGGATTAAAAGCAATCTGTATGCTGTCACCTCCCAAACAGATGCTTTCTCTCCCCTGCCCCCTTTCTTTCTATATGTTGCCCAGCTTTCTTTCTGGAATGCCAGATTCACATTCCTACCTATTAATTCATTTGAATGTCAGTAAGTCTTAGATTTAACATGTCCAAAGTGAACTGCGGGCCACCTGCCTGGGACCTGTTCTACCTGCAGTTGTCCTCATCTCCGTTGAGGACGGATGGTTCCATCCTTTCAAGTGCTCAGGCCAAATCCTTGGAGTCATACTTGTCTCCTCTCTTTCTCACACCGTGCTTCCAGTCTATTAGTAAATACCCTGAGTTTTCTTCAGAATATATCCGCAACCTGGCCACTCCTCACCACTCCACTCCTGTCGCCATCGTCTGGTCCCAGGCCCCAAGGTCTTTCATCTGATTTTTGCCATGGCCTCCTGGTGGGTCTCACTGTCTTCATCCTTGTCCCCCCAACCCATACAGTCTATCTTAACACAGCAACCAGAGCGATCCTTTGAAAATGTGAAGCAGTCACCTCACACCTCTGCTTAAACCTCCCAAATGGCCGGGCACGGTTTTGGCTCACGCCTGTAATCCAGCACTTTGGAAGGCCGAGGCAGGTGGCTCATGTGAGGTCAGGAGTTCAAGACCAGCCCAGCCAACATGATGAAACCCCACCTCTACTAAAAAATACAAAAATTTGCTGGGCGTGGTGGCAGGCGCCTGTCATTCCAGCTACTCAGGAGGCTGAGGCAGAAGAATTGCTTGAACCTGGGAGGCAGAGGCTGCAGTGAGCTGAGATCTTACCACTGCACTCCAGCCTGGGTGACAAAGTAAGAATCTGTCTCAAAAAAAACAAAAATCACCTCCCAAATGGCTTCCCATCTGATTAAAATAAAAGCGCATGTCTGTTTACGGCCCACGCTCTCCCTGCCTCTCTGACCTTTCCATCCACTCCCTCCTGCCCGCTCCCATCTGTGCTGTTCTGCCAGCACACCACGTGCACCCCCAGCTCAGGGACTCTGCTGAGAAGCTCCTGCCCTGAATATCTGCATGGCTGTCCTCACCTCCTCTTCCATCAGGGTCTGCTCAGGTGCCACTTGATCAGCGGGCCCTTCCACAACCATCCTATATAAAAGAACTACATCCCCTCAGCACGCTCTTCTCTCTGCCCTTACTCGAATTTTCTCCAAAGCACTTTTGCCATTGACATCTTAAATATTTAAGATATTCTTCTTCTTCTTTTTTTTTTTTTTCGAGACAGAGTCTTGTTCTGTCGCCCAGGCTAGAGTGCAGTGGCGCAGTCTTGGCTTACTGCAACTTCTGCCTCCCGGGTTCAAGCGATTCTCCTGCCTCAGTCTCCCAAGTAGCTGGGATTACAGGCACGTGCCACCAGACCTGGCTAATTTTTGTATTTTTTAGTAGAGACAGGGTTTCACCATGTTGTCCAGGCTGGTCTCGAACCCCTGACCTCAAGTGATCCATCCTCCTCAGCCTCCCAAAGTGCTGGGATTACAGGCGTGAACCACTGCACCTGGCCTTAAGATATTATTCTTCAGCATAATATTCCTTTTTTTGTCTTCTTGGTTGGTTTTCCCCAACCAGAGTGTAAATTCTGCTCGGTTGCCTGCTGTATCCCTGTGCCTGGAATGGTACCTGGCTTAGGCTGGTATGCAAAAAATGTTTGTGGAGTGCCTCTCTCCAGCTGGAGAGCTCACAGCTTCCTGGCAGGGACCGGGTCTTGTATGTCTCGGTGTCTGCTGAGGCAACCAACCCAGTGACTTTGCCAGATGAGTTGTCTGACGTTACTCATTGAGGCTTCACAGAACTGAGTTGTAATAGTGGCTCTGGTTCCTCTGCAAAACATTTCCTGGCACTGCAGCCACAGAGGCTGGTTTTCAGTATGGTTTTGCATACGTCGCTTGTCTAGCACAATCAGCATCTACGTACACACTGCCCTTTTCTTTTGTCTGTACTGTGTGTCTCAGCGCATAGCCTTGTGTGGCACTGTGATGTGTTCCGTGCGTTGGATTAGGCATTAGAGTAGACTTGACTTGACAAGGGCTCTTACAGAATAATGAAATGGTTTTGGGGTCTGGAATCAAAGGACTTGCGTTTAAATCCTGACTTCGCCACATACTGGTTTTGCTTTTTATTTTTCTGGTACGGTCTCACATTGTCATCCAGGCTGGAGTACAGTTATACAATCATAGTTCATGTAACTTTGAACTCCTGGGCTCAAGCAATCCTTCCACCTCAGTCTCTCAATTAATTAGGACTACAGGCACATGCCACCACACCCAGTTAAGTTTTTTATTTACTTTTATTCTTTGTAGTGACAGGGTCTTGCTATGTTGCTGAGGCTGGTCTTGAACTTCTGGGCTCAAGCCGTCCTCCTGCCTTGGCTTCCCAAAATGTTGGGATTATAGGCCTGAGCCACTGCATGNCCCAGGCTGGAGTGCTGTGGCCGGATCTCAGCTCACTGCAAGCTCCGCCTCCCGGGTTCCCGCCATTCTCCTGCCTCAGCCTCCGGAGTAGCTGGGACTACAGGCGCCCGCCACCTCGCCCGGCTAGTTTTTTTTTGTATTTTTTAGTAGAGACGGGGTTTCACCGTGTTCACCAGGATGGTCTCGATCTCCTGACCTCGTGATCCGCCCGTCTCGGCCTCCCAAAGTGCTGGGATTACAGGCTTGAGCCACCGCGCCCGGCCCCAGTTAAGTTTTTTATTTACTTTTATTCTTTGTAGTGACAGGGTCTTGCTATGTTGCTGAGGCTGGTCTTGAACTTCTGGGCTCAAGCCGTCCTCCTGCCTTGGCTTCCCAAAATGTTGGGATTATAGGCCTGAGCCACTGCATGAGGCCTGCTTGTACTGATTTTCCTGTCATTGGTCAAAAGTGTTTTTTGTTGTTTCTGAGCCTCCTCAATTCCTCTTTTGAAGGAAGTGAAATATAAACAATTCAGTAAATTCCCAGCTGGTTTCTCTGAGTTTCAGGGTTATTGTCAATAAAATGAAGATGATAATATGCTTACTTCATGGAGTTGTGAGGATTAATTAACTTTATTTGTGGGACGACACTGTGTATAGATTGTTGTGTTAGTTACCTGTTGCTGTATAACAGATTACCCCAAAACATAGCAGCGTAGCCTAAAAAAATAATTATTTATCATCTCACCATTTCTGTGGGTCAGGAACTGGGGAGCAGCATAGGTGAGTGGTTCTGGCTCAGAGTCCCATGAGGTTATGGTCAAGCTGTTGAATGGGGCAGCAGTTATCTGAAGGTTTGACTGGGGCTGAAGGGCCTGATTCCAGCGTGGCTCACTCACTTAGCTGTTTGGGGGAGGCACGTGGTCTTGGGGGAGGAAGGAAGAAGTAAAGAAGACATGTGCCAGATGGACGGGAGGCAGCATAGTTACAGGAACCAAGCAGGATAAAATTCTAGAAAGACGATCTGACCTTTCAAAGGGGTCAAAAATGTTGAGAATTTCAACAGAAGGTCGCTGATGATCTTCCAGAGTGTGGTTTCAGAGAAGGGAGGGTACAGAGGCAGACAGAGTCTAAGGGAGTGAAGAATGCGTAGATGGTAAAGAGGGAAAAACAGAATGTGTCTCTTGGGAAGTTCCCAGTGAACGGAGAGGGCAGAGTGACCTGAGCGAGCAGCATTTTGCAGGAAGTTTTTTCTGAGGTTGGAATGACCCTGAAGGGACGGAGCCAGTGGAGAGGGAGAAAATGATGATGTCGATGAGAAGGATTATTTGGATTAAGCTTTCACAGGCAGGAGGTGGAGGAAGAGGTGAAGGGCACATGCTGGTGGCCTTGGATTGGCAAGGAGAGGGGCAAGGAAGGAGCCTGCCGGCGCCTACCTGAGATCAAAGACAGACAGATGTGGGAGGTCACTTAAAGGTCTAGGAGAATGAAATGTTTGAAACAAGCCTCCCGGGGAACATAGCAAGGTGCAGCAAGAGACAAACAAGAAGCTTCTGAAGCAACCATGAGACAGCAGTATGAATTGGTGGTGGATGTCTTCTGTGGAGTTCTAGTAACAGAGAATTAAAATGAAGAAAGGGGACTGGGTGCAGTGGCTCACACCTGTAATCCCAACACTTCGGGAGGCCAAGGCAGGCAGATTATGAGGTCAGGAGATCGAGACCATCCTGGCTAACATGGTGAAACCCCGTCTCTACTAAAATACAAAAAAAAAAAAAAAATTAGCCCGGTGTGGTGGTGCGTGCCTGTAATCTCAGCTACTGGGGAGGCTGAGGCAGGGGAATCGCTTGAAACTGGGAGGTGGAGTTTGCAGTGAGCTGAGATTGTGCCACTGCACTCCAGCCTGGAGACGGAGCGAGACTCCGTCTCAAAAAATAAATAAATTAATTAAATAAGTAAGTAAAAATAAAAAAATAAAATGAAGAAGCCGGTACAGTGGCTCATGCTTGTAATCCCAGCATTTTGAAAGGCTGAGGCAGGCAGATCACAAGCTCAGGAGTTCGAGACCAGCCTGGCCAGTATGGTGAAACCCCATCTCTATTAAAAATACAAAAATTAGCCGGGCGTGGTGGCAAGTGCCTATAATCCCAGCTACTCGGGAGGCTGAGACAGGAGAATCACTTGAGCTCGGGAAGCAGAGGTTGCAGTGATACCATGTCATTGCACTCCAGTCTGGGCGATAGTAAGACTCCTTCTCAATAAATAAATAAATATAAAATGAAGAAAGGGATCTGTATTAATTTTCCCAGGTTGGGGCTTTTCCTGCATCTGGTGGAAGGTCCAGGAGTTAAAGGTTCTAGTTCTGATTGTAAAGATGGACAGTGAGTTGTCAGTCCATAGGGATGGAGCATGGCACTGAGGTGTAGACATCACACCTACACGTGGCATTCTCAGAGTTACAAGCACCTGGTAAAAGGGCTGACATTTCTAACTTACATAAAGGTGCTGCCCACTCACCACGCTGAGTAGCGGTAGCTGTGCTGTTGACTTTGGTGTCTTTTTCTAACTCACCCCAAGGTGCCATACAGGCCAGTTTTGGCCCTGTAAATGAGATATGTAGATGAATGGACTGTAATCACGGGATGGGGGAGGATCGAGGGGTTAGATTTCAGACTGAAAGGCTGGTTCAGTCGGAATGTGAAAGTGGTAACAGGGAAGGCTGTGTGTCCAGAGAAGGAAGTTCAGTTATCAAAGTCATGGAAGTGAAACGATTTTGGACAATCGGTCCAAGCTGAGGTCGTGCTGGTGAGTGGCCGAAGTGAGTGATTGCAAACTGAAATCAGCTTTCTGTAACAGATCCGAACATACTTGTCATCAGTCTGACAAGTGACTGACACCACGCGATGACTCGGGCTGCAGTGGAGCTTCCTGGTATTGGCACCCACTGTGCAGCACACTCAAGTATTTATTGATTCCCTACTGTATGCTCCTGGATGATCAAGATAGAGTAGTGAACGAAGTGGATCAAGGTTCTGAACCTTAGCACAGGCCTTAGATTTTACATGCTTTGCTGACAAAGAGGTAACTGTGTACACAGAGGTGACCTGACCTGAAATACAGGTTTGGTAACCAGGTTTTACTCTACTTGGCTCATGGATACCCACTCTGAGAACCTGCCACCCCTCTGTCAGCCTGAATACCAAAAGAAGCATATTGACTGCTCTTTACCCTCAGGTATCCAGTTGACCTAAAAGTGAAATAACAATAGATGTAGCTAAATGCTATTTCTAAAAAGGCAGGGTTGACCATCTGTGTTATTGAAAGCATGAGAAGGTCTGGGACAGAGAGGACTGACTCCACTGAGATGGATTTTGGGGACTGGGGAACCACGGAGAGCAAAGGCCAGGCTTTGGTGGGGAGTGGGTCCTGTGGCCCGCAGGAATGGGGAGGTGGTGGGGAGGAGCAGGCAGGAGGCGCTAGATTAACCGCTTGTTGGCTCAGGTTCCAGTGACTTTTGTCGACATTGCTGTGTACTTCTCCGAGGACGAGTGGAAGAACTTGGATGAATGGCAGAAGGAGCTTTATAACAACCTTGTGAAGGAGAACTACAAAACCCTCATGTCCCTGGGTAAGGACGCCTTCTCTCCTCTTTGGTGAGCCATCTCTGCAGAGGGTTGTGAAATGCTTATTCGTCCACGTTAGCACCGCCTAGGCAGGTTGTTTCATGTTTTTATGTAATGGAAACTCAGGAAACCATTTGCTTATAATGCTAGTAAAATAGAACAGTTTACAATAGGATAAAAATTTAAAACCCAGTAACAGGGCCCATTACCATAGAACTCAACGTTACACCACCACCACGTTGGATTACAGTAAAACAGCGCCATTCACACCTCACCACGCCCCACATCCCAGCAGTCCGGGGTGAGCCATAGCTGGTCTCATGTTGGCTTTCAGAGGCCAGCGCTTCCTGCAGTAGAAATTTGGGAATCTATCGACTCGTTTTCAAGGTTCTTCATAAGAGATTACCTGCCTAACTCGCATAACTGCTGCCAAAGAGGGACACCCAGGTGGAGAGGGGGAGATGGGGTAGCAGAGAGTTCTCCTGTCCCCTTGCTGGATGCGTTAGTCAACTTCACTCACTCTTTCCCTCCATCCTTCTCACTTCCAGACGCCGAGGGCCCAGTCCCGAAGCCAGATGCTCCGACCCAGCCTGAGCCCAGGGAAGAGCCTTGTGTGTGGGAGCAGCGCCACCCTGAAGAGAGAGAAATCTCAATGGATCCTGATGCAGGTGATGGCAGCAGAAGAGTGCAGGGTCCAGGGAAGGGCAAAAGAGGACAGCCGGCAGCCTGCACCACTGTGTATGCACCATGGGGCGAGGCTCTTGGGTGGCTCTCAGGGGCCAATTCAGCCACAGTGGAAATTTGGCGATCACATACAGGAAGAGATCTCAGGACTCAGAATAGCACCCTGGATATTTGCCGTTTGGTTTGTTAAAGCCGCATAGCTCTGGACTCACAGGTAAGCTTGGTGGAGTGATGAGGAAGGGCTTAGGCTTACGCTACTGCCCAGGCCTGACGTGGAACTACAGAGAGAGGCCCCAGGCCTGGGCTCAGAGACGCTGACAGAGGAGAGAAAAAGGAGTCTGCGGCACATGTGGGGTTTCGCCCCGGCCCGTCCCGTCGCTTATTGCTCAGCCTAATGTGCAGCGTCATCACCTCATTCTTCGGCCAACACACGCGGCTTACCTGCAGGCTTGCCCTGCAAGGCACTTGACTCACTCAAGAAGGAATCTTAAGCCTGAGGAAATTGGGCCTGTTGAACACATCACACTTGATGAGCTCTTGCTGGGGTGGAAAGCCTAGGGTTCTAGGCCTGCCTCTGCCTTGGAAATCCTTCCTCAGGGCCAGCTTTTCTGAGCATTGTTGGACTAGGTGAAATCTGGAGCTCAAACTGTGTTCTCTACTTCATTGGAGGAACTTTTGCCAGTCTGGGCCCTCTGTCCTCTCTTGTCTTTTTGTTTTTTGTTTTTTGTTTCTTTGAGACGGAGTCTCACTCTGTGGGTCAGGCTAGAATGCAGTGGTGCAATCTCAGCTCACTGCAACCTCAGCCTCCTGAGTAGCTGGGACTACAGGCATACGCCACCATGCCCAGCTGATTTTTGTATTTTTAGTAGAGACCGGGTTTCGCCATGTTGGCCAGGCTGGTCTTGAACTCCTGACCTCAAATGATCCACCCGCCTCAGCCTCCCAAAATGCTAGGATTACAGGCGTGAGCCACCGCGCCCGGCCGTGTCCTCCCTTGTTTTTAAGTGGAGAACGTTTTCCTGAAACTCACCTTAGAAGGCAGCTCTCAAGGCCACTCTCTCCCCTCCTCCCATTCCCAATCTTTCCTTTTTATTGAGATGTGATTTACAGACCATAAAATTTACTGTTTTAAAGACTGCAATTCAGTGGCTCACAAAGTCATGCAACCAAAATCATTATCGAATTCCAGAACATTTCTACCATAAGAAACCCCGCACCTGGCAGGGCACAGTGGCTCACGCCTGTAATCCTAGCACTTTGGGAGGCCGAGGTGGGCGGATTAGCTGAGGTCAGGAGTTCAAGACCATCCTGGCCAACAAAGAGAAACCCCGTCCCTACTAAAAAATACAAAAAATTAGCCGAGTGCAGTGGCGTGCACCTGTAATTCCAGCTACTCGGGAGGCTGAGGCAGGAGAATCACTGGAACCTCACACCCACAAGCAGTCCCTCCCTGCTCCCTTTTACCCCCAGCCCCTGGGAACCACTAATCGACTGTCCATGTCTATGGATTTGCCTGTCCTGGACATTTCCTCTAAATGACTCCTTCCCTGTCTTCATCAAGCACTGCAGAAGTTTGAGGTCAGCAGTGGTAGTAACAGCACCTATTCTTATGAGGTAGCTTTTTACATTTGAAGCACTGTAATCTCAACAGTTTCAGTTGGTTATCAAACCACCACTGAGCATGAGATAGAACAGGGATCACTGTGTCCCTTTTGTAGATGAAAAAGGTAGACCGGAACCCAGAGAGGCTAAATGACTCATCCGCTGAGTTGGTGCAGAGTTGAAGCCAGGATCCTAGTCTTCAGATTCTTTGTCTTCTCTCTTTCCTGGTGCCTGAGCCTCCTCTTGCACAGGGGGCGCCATCAGAAGAAAAGGCCCTGTTTGTTTCATGCTGGGCTTCTATGTAGAGGCTGTGTCATTGTCTTTTATGCACAGCGAGTCCTCACTTAATGTCACTGATAGGGTCTCAGAAACTGTGGCTTTAAAATGACATATAACACAACCAATTTTTCTTTCTCATCAATGTTATAACTAAACACCATGGGAGGAAGTGACGTTATTCGAGGATCTGCTGTGTCATTTCACTTGAACTCACTGTTTCCAAGACCCTGTTGATGACAGTGAGACTGACTGTATAAGGAGGTTGTCCAACAATAGAGCTTAGTTGTGCCTTTTTGCCCAGCCCGGCTTCTTACAAATCATATATATACAGTGTGTGTGCATCTGGCCTCAGCCTGGCCAGCTCTTTCTGATTGGGGTGACAAACAAGGACTAATGACTCCCACAGAAAGGTCCAACTTGTGGCCCAGTCCTGATTAGGACCCAGCCAGTTACGTAGCTCTAGGGTATTTCTGAATTCTCTCTTCAGCCTCATCACCCCTCGTTTTGCTGCTTGCCTAGCCCTTTTTCTTGAATGTTGACTCCCTCTGCTCCTGAGACCTTCTGCTTCTCAGGGTCCCCCATGGCTCCGACAGGAACCCAAGACCCCTGTCTTCTCCCCTGGCAAGTGCTGTCAGCCATGCTTCTGAGCCCAGAATGTCCTGGTGACCAGCACGCAGAAAAAAAGACACAAAGCAATGTCATTCTCTGTCCCCAGGAGCAGAGCCCCTGGTGCCTGCACAGGATGTGTCTTCCCAGGTGAAGCGTGAGGACGCCCTATGTGTCCGGGGTCAGCGGGGCCTGGAGGAAAGAGCCATCCCCACGGAATCTATTACTGGTGAGCGAGCCAAGCAGCCGTCCACGCCAGAGAGGGGAGGGGACAGGGTTAGCATGGTCTGCCAGCCCCCAGAATTAGCTGTCGTGTGTGCCAGGCCAGAGGGCTGAGCTCGAAATGGAAGGGCTGTGCATCCAGGGCTGGGCTGAGCCAGGATTCCTCCAGGGGACACAGACGTGGCAAACAGCATTGACAATTTGCTGGTACACCTGGGCTCAGCGTGTTCTGTTTCCTCTCTTCCTCATATTATCTGTTTTTAACGATTCCATCTTCCCCTTTAGAAACAATATCCTGGCAGAAGTACTAAGTGTAAGGCTTCATGGGTGGGGGAACAGGCAGGTCAGGAAGACCTGTTGTTCCCTGACCAGGAAGGCCTTTCATTGTTTTAAACAAGTGTTTATGGGCTGCTGCCTCTGTGCCAGGCACCCACATACCTGCGGTCCTGTGAGGGACCTCCTCTTAGCTGGCATTGCAGCTGGACTCTGTCGTAGGTGAGAACTCTGTTAGAGCAGATGTATGTATCAATCAGAGTTCTCCAGAGAAACAGGACCCGTAAGGGTGTGTGTGGAAAAGAGAGATTTATTTTATTTTAAGGAATTGGCTTGTGATTGTGGAGGCTGGCAAGTCCAAAATTTACGGGGCAGGCCAGCAGGTTAGAGACCCAGGGAAGCGCTGATGTGGCTGCTCGAGCCTGCAGGGAGAATTGCCTCTTCCTTGGGGGAGGTCTGCGTTTTCCTTAGGCCTTCAGCTGGTTGATGAGGCCCGCCCACATCATAGAGGGCAATCTGCTTGACTCAAGTCTGCTGACTTACATTTCAAATCTCATCTAAAGAAATACCTTCATAGAAACAGCTAAATAATGTTTGACCAAATCTCTGGGTACCATGACCAAGCCAAGTTGACACATAAAATCAACAATCATGAGACATATTAACATACTGTAGCCCTTTACTTATTCACAGGTTAGAGCTCCACAAACCTCATTCCCCCCTTAGTCAGAGCCTAACACCCATAGGTAAGTGCTCACAGTGTCTGGGTAGAGGAAAGCCTGTTCACTTATCATCAGGCATGACCCTTGAAAGCATCACAGTATTAGGATCTTTAAGGAGATCTTTAAGAGATAAGAAGGCAGTAAGGGTAAATTAGGTTTGAGACTCTGTAGAAGAAAGAAAATATAGGGTCTTTTTCTTACATCTTAGAAAAATCCCATTCAACAGCTTTAAAGGCTTCTCGTAACATTACTTTATAGCCTATAAATATATACAACTATAATTTGTCAATATATAATTTTTAAAAAAAAAGGCTTTCTGGAAGTTGTCATCTTTCCAGAGGAAATACCTCTTTCCATGGTGGTCTCAGCACCAGAATAGGAACCGTATTCTTTTTTTAAATTTTTTAAAATTTTTTGTTGTTGTTGTAGAGACAGAGTCTCGCTCTGTCGCCCAGGCTGGAGAGCAGTGGCGCGATCTCGGCTCACTGCAAGCTCCGCCTCCCGGGTTCACGCCATTCTCCTGCCTCAGCCTCCCGAGTAGCTGGGACTACAGGTGCCCACCACCACGCCCGGCTAATTTTTTGTATTTTTAGTAGAGACAGGGTTTCACCGTGTTAGCTAGGATGGTCTTGATCTCCTGACCCCGTGATCCACCTGCCTTGGCCTCCCAAAGTGCTGGGACTAAAGACGTGAGGCACCGCGCCCAGCAATAGGAACCTTATTCTAAGGAGATTTAAGTTCCTGCAGCACAGAAAGACTCTTTCTTAGAGACTGTAGTGTCACTCCCCTACAGCATCCTCTTATTTGCAGCAAAAGCTCCGTTAACTGGGGCCAAGTTGACTTCAACCTTTAGTTAATGAGACTTATGTAATTGTACCTGATGTTTAGGGGAAATAGATAATTGCATGAAATCAGAGATTTACTCAAAACACAAACTTGCAGGCAATTTCTCATCTTCTAACACCTTTGCCGCTCTTGTTCCCGAGAGTAGACTCCCCAATTTCTGCCCAGGACCTCTTGTCCCGGATTAAACAGGAGGAGCATCAGTGCGTGTGGGATCAGCAGGATTTGGCAGACAGAGATATTCCCACGGATCCCAATTCAGGTGAGAACAGGGCCAGAATGAATATTGAGGGCAACCAGCGCTTTTCCAAAGGAATCATTAAATTAATAATTTATTGTGTCTATGCAACCGATACTAAAATTACTTCAGCACTGATTTTTTGTTTTTTGAGATGGAGTCTTGCTCTGTCGTTCAGGCTGGAGTGCAGTGGTGTGATCTCAGCTCACCGCAACCTCTGTTTCCCGGGTTTAAGCAATTCTCCTGCCTCAGCCTCCTGAGTAGCTGAGATTACAGGCATGTGCCACCACACCCGGCTCATTTTTTTTTTTTTTTTTTTTGAGACGGAGTCTCGCTCTGTGGCCCAGGCTGAAGTGCAGTGGCCAGATCTCAGCTCACTGCAAGCTCTGCCTCCCGGGTTCATGCCATTCTCCTGCCTCAGCCTCCCGAGTAGCTGGGACTACAGGCGCCCGCCACCTCGCCCGGCTAGTTTTTTGTATTTTTTAGTAGAGACGGGGTTTCACCATGTTAGCCAAGATGGTCTCGATCTCCTGACCTCGTGATCCGCCCGTCTCGGCCTCCCAAAGTGCTGGGATTACAGGCTTGAGCCACCGCGCCCGGCCACCCGGCTCATTTTTTGTATTTTTAGTAGAGATGGGGTTTCACCATGTTGGTCAGGCTGGTCTTGAACTCCTGGCCTCAAATGATCTGCCCGCCTCAGCCTCCCAAAGTGCTGGGATTAAGGGCATGAGCCACCGCGTCCAGCTATTCAGCACTGATTTTTGAACAATAAAAACAACCAAAAAGCATCTAAAAGCCGCATATAGTTCTGTGTCAGAAAATTGTTTACATTTTCTGGAATTTCTCTTGAGTGAATACTAGTTAGAAGTTTCCCAAGAAACTTGTAGGGAGGGTCTAGGCATTCAGGGAGGCATAAAAGAACAATGGAAGCCCCACCTGCCCACGACCTATGTGTGTGTCCGTGTGTTTGCAGAGCTAAGTCCAGTGTCATCGCCTGGTAGTTAGGACACAAGTCTCATCCTACCCACCGTCCCAGGGAGAGAGGATGAGAAGTTGAATCTAGGATTCCTTGTGCTTTGTCACCTTCACAACAGAAATTGAGGGGACCCAGGGCAGAGGGAAAGCGGGGCCTTCCTGCTTCACTGTGGTTCTTATCAGTGACCTCTGGTTGCAGCCTCTGCCATCGCTGGTTTCTAAGTCATACCTGTTAGCTATGGCCCTGTGGGCCATTATCTGGGGCTTTCTTCTGGCCTGTCCTGGCCCCATGAGTTCCTCTGGGGCTAAGCGGTAGAGCTGGGAGGTCTGAGTTTTAATCCTGGCCCTGCCTCTGCACAGACCTTGGGCTAAGCCTCTTTCTGGCCAACTTGAAATGCAGTGAGCAGAGAGAGTCCCTTTAGGAAGGGGCTTACGAGGGTAAGGAGGATGGCCTGGAAATGCAACACCGATACCAAAACATGCCCTGCAGGCTGCAGCCGCCGCGTGGGATGGTTTTCAAACCTTTGATGGGAGGCCGAGTGGAAATGAACAAAATCTAAGACTGCCTTCTTTCCATGACAACAGAGTCTCTCATCTCAGCACATGACATTTTGTCATGGATCAAGCAGGAGGAGCAGCCATACCCATGGGGACCACGTGACTCAATGGACGGCGAGCTTGGATTAGACTCTGGCCCTAGTGAGTAGTGCCTAGCTGGGCCCCGGGGTTTCTCCTCTGGAGCTGTACAGCTGAGGCCTGGAGGAAGGCTGCTGCTCTTCTCAGCTCACCCCTCGTAGGGCGATGTTCTGTTGATGGCAGCCTTTCAGAGTTCTGCACCAAAGCGCCCCCATTCTTTTTGGAGTGTGATATTGTATTAGTTCCCCGGGGCTGTCATAACAGGGTACCACAGGCTGGGCAGCTTAAGCAATAGAAATTTATTCTCTCACAGTTCCACAGGTTGAAAGTCCAAAATCAAGGGTGGGCTGGGCCTTGCTCCCTCTGAAGTCCGTAGGGAATTCCTCCCTCGCCTCTCCCAGCTTCTGGTGGGTGCTGGCAACCTCTGGCGCTCCGTGGCTTGTAGATGCGTTGCTCCAAGCCTCTCTTGTCACATGGCGTTCCCTTGTGTCTGTCCTCACGTGCCATCTTATAAAGATACCAGTCATATTGGATCAGGGCCACCCTACTCTAGTATGACCTCATCTTAACTAACTACATCTGCAATGACCCTGTTTCCAAATAAGCTCGCATTCTGAAGTCCTGGGGGTTAGGACTTCAACATAGTTGGCAGGGTGAGGGGGAGGGCACAATTTAACCCTTCATGGCAGGGAGGGGAGGAAGGGAGAGGGGCTGGGAGAGAGCTGAGCCAGTGTGCCTGAGGCAGTCGACAGCAGCAAGTGGCTCACATGCTGGAAGACACTAGCCAGGCTGCTCATGGCGGCTCATACCCAAGATCCCAGCACTTTGAGAGGCTGAGGCAGAAGGATCTCTTGAGCTCAGGAGTTTGAAACTAGCCTGGGCAACATAGTGAGACCCACAGAGTCTACAAAAAAAGTAATAAATTAGCCAGGCGTGGTGACTTATGCCTGTGGTCCCAGCTACTCTGGAGGCTGAGGTGAGAGGATCGCTTGAGCCTGGGAGGTCATGGCTGCAGTGAGCCATGCTTGCACCACTGGACTCCAGCCTGGGCGAGAGCGAGATCCTGTCTCAAAAAAGCCAAACAACAGTAGCCGAAGTACCCCAGGCATCCCTGAGCTACCATCCCGGAGTCACTGATGAACACACTGAAGCTCAAAGAGAAAGCGAGGATTGTTTTCCCCAACAGCTATGGAACCGAATGTCTCACCAGACTTGGGTCTCTTGGGTCTTTCTGAAGCTCTGCTTATTGAGCTATGACCCTAAGCGTATGTTTATGGATTATTGAACACTCTTAGCTCAGGCTAATATTCCTCGCTAAAACCCAGTACCATCCTCTTGCCCTCAACATGGCTGACCTAGTGTCTTTTGGCTGGTCGAAGTGTTAACAGAATAGCTGAATGTGTGTTCCCTGTCCATATTCCTGACATCTTTTTTTTTTATTTATTTGGGATAGTCTCTCGCTCTGTCGCCCAGGCTGGAGCACAGTAGTGCGATCTCGGCTCACTGCAACCTCCGCCTACCGGGTTCAAGCAATTCTTCCACCTCAGCCTCCCCGGTAGCTGGGATTACAGGCGCCCGCCACTATGCCCGGCTAATTTTTGTATTTTTAGTAGAGACGGGGTTGCACCATGTTGGCCAGGCTGGTCTCGAACTCCTGACCTCAGGTGATCCTCCTGCCTTGGCCTCTCAAAGTGCTGGGATTACAGACATGAGCCACTGTGCCCACAGCTGACATCTTGAAAGAGCTTAAACTCCACATAAGAGTGGAGGACATGAGTTGTTTCTGGTTCTGAACAGCCATTTCAAACTCAGGCGAGCAGATCACACTCTCTATAAGACAAACTTAGTTCTAGAAAAGCCAGTGTGGGCCTGGAGGAATTGGCAGGAACGAGATAGGAACAACGTATGTCCTTATTTCAAATAGAATTGAAAGCGATCCTCTTTATAACGGCTGGCTTGGTGGGATGAGATGGGGGAAGCCAGGACGCTGGTGCTGAGCACCGGAAGAAATCCAGCTCCACCGCTTCCTCCACAGCTGTAGGCTACCATTGCTAGCTCTGGCCCTGAAGGCATAGGAACTAGTGCATGTGACCTGGGGCCAGCAAATTCTGCCCAAACCCTTCCTTATCCCTCAATGCTATATTCTGATTCTTCCCAGTTGGCTAGGAGCATGTGGGCCTTGAGGAGCCTGTTCTTGGGGACCTGTACTGTGGGGAAAGCAGTCTAGGAAGGCCCATGGAGAATTTGCAAGGATTTGCAAAGGACCCAACCATTTTCCTACTTAAGTTTGGGTATCATAGAATGATTTGCCTCATGTTGTTTTACCTTTTTTTTGTTTGTTTAAAGACAGGGTCTCACTCTACTGCTCAGGCTGGAGTGCAGTGGTGTGATCATGGCTCACTGCAGCCTCGATCTCCTGGGCTCAAGTGATGCTCCTGCCTCAGCCTCCCAAATAGCTGGGACTACAGGCATGCACCACTGTGCCTCACTAATTTTTTAAAATGTTTTTTTTATATTTTTATTTTTTTATTTTTTGAGACGGAGTCTCGCTCTGTCCCCCAGGCTGGAGTGCAGTGGCGCGATCTCGGCTCACTGCAAGCTCCGCCTCCCGGGTTCACGCCATTCTCCTGCCTCAGCCTCCCGAGTAGCTGGGACTACAGGCGCCCACAACCGCGCCCGGCTAATTTTTTGTATTTTTAGTAGAGACGGGGTTTCACCGTGGTCTCGATCTCCTGACCTTGTGATCCGCCCGCCTCGGCCTCCCAAAGTGCTGGGATTACAGGCGTGAGCCACCGCGCCCGGCACTAATTTTTTAAAATGTTTTGTAGAGATAGGGTCTTGCTATATTACCCACGCTGGTCTGAACTTCTGGCCTCAAGCAGTCCTCCCACCTGGGCCTCCCAAAGCTCTGGGATTACAGGCAGGAGCCACCAGGCCCAGCCTATGTTATTTTATATTTGAGACACCTTTGAACCCTAGCATTTGGGAGGAAATGCACAGAATTTGGAAGATAGGAGTATCTGGAAATGGTTCTCTTGCCTTCCTAGTCACGACAGCCTCTTACCAGAACCTCTGTTCTTTCTCCCAAAGTGAGCCTGCTTCCTATTTATCAGTGTTGGAATTTGACACTGGCATCTCATCTGTGGTTTCTTTGAGGTTTAAAACCAACCTAGTACTGTGGTTGCCAGGGACAGCCAGATGGTAGACATGCTATTATGGGGAAGAGTCTTCTGGAAAGGGGATGGAGGGGAGAAGAGTCGGGGTAGAGGACACAGTGCAGACACGGGATACCTGTCCCTGCCAACTTCCTTCTCCAGCCCTGGGATATGTAAGAGGGAAAGAACTGGTATCCGTTTGACTCAAAGGCAGACCTCAACCCAATTGGATATTACATTCTTGTAAAAGGGACTCCTGAATTTATTTATTAATGAGTGTATACTGAGACTGCTCTCAGCCAGTTAGTGTAAGACAAGAAGAAGATTCAGTTTGCCCAAAGTTAATGTGTATCAGTGCCTCCACTGAAGCAGGAAGCGTAGCTAGGACTCTGGAGTCCAGTGGCTAACAGGTGCTTCTGGAGTGAGAGGTGGTCAGGATCCGGAAGCCGGGCCACCATTCCCCGATGCCAACACCCACAGAATATGACATGAAAGCACCCTCTTGAAATTCCCACATTATTCACTGCATTGGGTTAAAACAGTGGTTCCAACCTTTCATAGTTTCTATTTTTTTCAGCAGGTATTTACTTAGTGCCTGCCATGTGTTACACAATATTGTTTTTTTTTTTTTTTTTTTTTTTTTTTTTTGAGACGGAGTCTCGCGCTGTGTCACCCAGGCTGGAGTGCAGTGGCGCGATCTCGGCTCACTGCAAGCTCCACCTCCCAGGTTCAGGCCATTCTCCTGCCTCAGCCTCCGAGTAGCTGGGACTACAGGCGCCCGCCACCACGCCCGGCTAGTTTTTTGTATTTTTAGTAGAGACGGGGTTTCACCATGTTAGCCAGGATGGTCTCGATCTCCTGACCTCGTGATCCGCCCGCCTCGGCCTCCCAAAGTGCTGGGATTACAGGCTTGAGCCACCGCGCCCGGCGTGTTACACAATATTGTAAGCACTTAGAATCGGCAGTGAAGGGCCAGGTGTGGTGGCTTAGGCCTGTAATCCAGCACTTTGGGAGGCCAAGGCAGGTGGATCACCTGAGGTCAGGAGTTTGAGACCAGCCTGGCCAACATAGTGAAACTCCATCTCTACTAAAAATACAAAAAAAAAAAAAAAAAACTAGCCAGGCGTGGTGGTGGGTGCCTGTAACCCCAGCTACTTGGGAGGCTGAGGCAGAAGAATTGCTTGAACCCGGGAGGCGGAGGTTGCAGTGAGCAAGATTGCACCCCTGCACTACAGCCTGGGTGGCAGAGTGAGGCTCTGTCTCAAAAAAAAAAAAGAAAAAAAAAATTGGCAGTGAAGAAAGACCTTTTGTGGAAAGAGGATGAATAAGCAGGCCACCAAGCAGGCAAGGTAAAGCCAGGGTGCAGCAATGCTGTGAAAACAATGGCAGGGAGAACAGGAAGGAGTGCAGACATGAGGCAGAGCAAGGGCAGAGTGGTCAGGAAAGACCTCCAAGGGGAAGCGGTGCCTGACTGAGTGTGCCCTTGGCAGCGGGAAGGAACTGGCCATGGGGCTGCGGGGGGAAGAGAAGACCAAGAAGAGGGAAGTGAGGGCAGAGGCCATGGAGGCTTTGGGGAGGAGGATGGAGCTGTAGACTGAGGCACCTGAGCATGTATGACCTATCGGCCAAGTTAGAGTTTGGATTTTATTCTTATAAGAAAGGAGACTAGGCCAGGTGTCATGGCGGGCACCTGTAATCCCAGCTGCTCGGGAGGCTGGGGCATGAGAATCCCTTGAACCCAGCAGACGGAGGTTTCAGTGAGCAGAGATCATCATGCCACTGCACTCCAGCCTAGGCAACAGAGCGAGACCCTGTCTCAAAAAAAAAAAAAAAAAAAAGAAAGAGAGACTAATAAAGGGTATGAAATCGGACATGATCTGGTTTACATTTTTATAGGTTTCAGGGATGGATTGGAGTGGGGTGCAGAGCCATGTCTGAGGCTTACGCGTTTGATGCAGACCAGGTGGGGAGATGCAGGTGGTCAGAGCTGGGGTAGCAGCAGTGCACAGGGAGAGAAAGGACAGATTCAGATGCACTTTGAGAGTGTCACTCATGGGTTGCGTGTGGGGGCTGCGGAATCAAGAATGACTCCTGCGTCTGGGTCCTACAGAAGTGAGTGAACGGTAGTGCTGTTTGCTCAAGTGCCAAGCCCTGGAAGAGAACCTGTGTTGCTGGTTCTAGTTTGGAGTCAAGAGTTCTAGTTTGGACCTATTAAAATTTGAGGTGACACTCAAGTAGCAGATGAAGTAGGTGAATATAGGAGTCTGAAGTTTAAGAGAGAGCTTGGGGGTAGACTGATTTGGGAGTTACAGGTTGCAGTGACTTCCAACATCAGCGACCTGGAGTTGGCCAAACCTCACAGGTTGAGGGCTCAGGCCTCCACAAGACTGTTCTCTCTTCACATACCAGGCATAAATTTGGGGGTTCTAGGCCACCCTCACTTCTGACCAGCTGGCTATAAATTCTGGGTTTCCCATCACCCCCTCATAATTTGCTAGAATGGCTCATAGAACTCAGGAAAGTGCTATATATATCATTATAGTTTTATTACAGCAAAAGGTTTCAAATCAGAACTAGCCAAAAGGAGACCCATAAGGCAAGGTCTGGGATGGTCCTAAGCATGAATTTTCAATTGTTCCCTCCCTGTGGAGTCAGGATGTGTCACCCTCCCAGCATGTCAATGTGTGAAAATATGCAGAGCATTGCCAACCAGGGAAGTTCACTGAACTGTGGCGTTCCGAGTTCCTGTTGGAGCTTCTTTATATAGGCATGATTGATTGACTCATTAGCCATGAGGTTCAGCTCAGTCTCCAGCCCCTTTCCCTCCCCAGAGGTTGGGCCTCAAATCCTAACCCTTTAATCACGTGCTTGGTCTTTTTGGCATGGCAGCCCCATCCTTTGTCATCTCCTAAGCTTAAACTCTCTAAGAGACCACCATGAATAACAAAGACACCCCTGTCACTCGGGAAACCCAAAGATTTAGAGGCTTTTTCCCAGGAACCGGGGACAAAGGCCAGTCAAGTTATTACGCTTAGGTTGTTGAGGACTGTATGAGTTCTAGGGACAGTGTAAGCAAAGAATTAAAGAGATCTTAGCTCTGAGCCTGGCAGAAAACCAGAGGAGCAAGGTGTTACAGAGGCTGGGAGAAGAGAATCTCTCAGGGTGGGTTAACTCCGTGAGACGCCCATGAGTGGCTGCGTATGCAGGACAGGGAAGAGGCTGGTGGATTTGGCAGCTTGGAAATTGTTGGTGATTGTCACAGAAGTTTTTGGGTGTGGTGGCTCACACCTGTAATTTTAGCACTTTGGGAGGCCGAGGCAGGTGGATCATTTGAGGTCGGGAGTTCGAGACCAGCCTGGCCAACATGGAGAGACCCTGTCTCTACTAAAAATGCAAAAATTGGCGAGGCATGGTGGCAGCCACCTGTAATCCCAGCTACTTGGGAGGCTGAGGCAGGAGAATTGCTTGAACCTGGGAGGCGGAGGTTGCAGTGAGCAGAGATTATATCACTGCACTCCAGCCTTGGCAACAGAACAAGACTTGGTCTCAAAAACAAAAAAGTTTTTCAGTGGAATGGCAAGGGTGTGTGCCTGATTGGAATCATTTAAAAGAATGGGAGGTGAAGAAGTGGTAAGGGCAAGCACAGTGACTCTTGATGAGTCTTGCTATAAAAAGGAACGGAAATGACATGTGAGGAGCTAGGGCAGGGGCCATGTGGGTCTAGGGAGGGGGTTCTTTTAAGGTGGGAGATAACTAGACCATTGTCTCAGGTCAGATGCTCCCAACTACTTTAGAACCCTGATTCAAACTGCCTTAAATAATAAAGAAATGTCTTCTGTTACGTAACTAGAAGTCCTAAGGTAGGTCAGGTTCAGGCTTAGTTGATTCAAAGACTCAGCATGTTTTCAAGGACCTAGGTTCTTTCCAACTCCTTGCCTGACCATCCTCGGTGTGGCTTCATCCCCAGGCTGGTAGCATGGCAGCTGCCGCTGTCCCAAGCGTCACATCCAGACATGAGTGCACAGGAAAGCCCATCTTTTCCTGCACACTCTAAGGAGTGAGGAAATCCTTCCAGAAGCCTCCCAGCAAACTTCCCGTACCCCACTGACCATAACTAGGTTACATGCTTTCATGTGAATCACTTACCAGCCAGTGACTGGAAAGGAAAAGCCCTCATGGCCATGCATGGGGCGGGGAGTGGGGGTGGGGTGGGGTAGAGGAGGAAGGATGATGTAATCGTTTCACAGTGGAAAAGTAAAACCCACTAGAGATGTGGGCCAGGATGCTGGGCTGTGTGGAGGCCCCTCAAGGGTTTTTGTTTTTTTTTTTTTTTTTTGAGACAGGGTTTCACTCTGTCACCCAGGCTGGAGTACAGTGGCACGATCACGGCTCACCGCAGCCTCGACCTCCCAGGTTTAAATAATCTTCTCGCATCAGTCTTCTGAGTAGCTGGGACCATAGGCGTGTGTCACAGTGCCTAATTTTTAAATGTTTTTTTATAGAGATAGGGTCTCCCTAGGTTGCCTAGGCTGTCTCTCAAACTCCTGGGCTCAAGCAATCCTCCTGCCTTGGCCTCCCAATGTGTCAGGATTACGGGCATGAGCCACTGTGCCTGACCAGCTTGTGCAGTTTTTCAGCTGCCTGGGTGCAGTCACAGGACTGGAGTTCTCCAGGCAAGCACAATAGAGGAGCAAAGGCAGTCACGGTGCCCTAGCAAGTACCTGGGCTGCTGGGCCTGGAGAGCCAAGTTGGGTCAGGAAGACAGAAAAAGGCTGGAGGTGGAGGGCATGGCGGGATGGTGAGAACGTGGATTGAGGCTCACACTGGGTTGGAAGAATGGTCAGAGTAGGACTGTCTTAGGTTGGCTTCCTGGGAGACAGCCCCTGGGAGTTTATGTGCATATGGTTTCTTTGCAAGTCCTCTAGGAATAACACCTGGGAAGGAGTGAGAGTAGCAGGACTGGGTAGACAGAGAAGCAAAGACCCTCAGTGCCATGGCCACAGAGGCCACAGCGATCTCCCGGGATGCTCTGGAGCTGGGATGACCCTTCCCAGGCATCCTGCACTGAGGTGAAGAGAATTCTTTTGGCCTCTGCACCTGGCCAGTGTCCTGCAGAGATGGTTCTCTGCCAGGTCAATTTTGATTGAGACAGAGAGGGAGGGCGGGCCCAGTCTATTTAAGAGTATCATGTAAGGACAGATCTCAGTCAAACACCAATGAATACAGGAGGGCTGGATGGAAACATGGCAGATACGGCCTGAGAAGCGGCCTCCGGGGAGCAGTTGGGCCCTGGGCAGAGGGGTGTGAGCACGGAGAAGAGAAAAGAATGCTGAGAAGAGGTGGGAACAATCCCTTTCTTCAGAGATCTTCCACAGCCTTCCCCTAAATTGGGGAGCAGGGCTCCTCTAGGGAGAAAGGAATTCAAACTGAAGACCAGGGAGGTGATGGAGTGTGAGGCATAAGAACCACCAGGTGGGGAGGGTGGGGGGTGGTGGGAGGGGGAAGGACTGGGCCTGACATCACCATTCTGATGCTCAGAGCCTGGGCTTTGTCTCCCACTGCCCCCCAAGGCACAAGAACTGTGCACTGGGAGGAAAGGGGGTAAGAACCGCATCTCCTGGGGTGGTAGGCTGGGTGGCCACTGCCATGGGTGCAAGGAGGGCCTGTCACTGTGCTGCCAAGGTCCAGGTGGGTCAGGTGCCAGGGTGGGACTCACATGTCCCAGCTGCCCACACCTGCCCAAATCAGATGCCCCGCATGCTTAGTGGAAACATGATTGCCAACCCGTCTGATGCTTATGTTTCCAGCTCCCTGCATTCCATTCTGTGGGTCTCTAGATGGTTTTCACCTTGGATAAAATTCTTTCCTTCCCATTGAGAGATTGTCCTGAGATAAAAGTGAGCATTGTCAGTGTCTGTGCTGGCTCACATCTGTAATCCCAGCATTTTGGGAGGCCAAGGTGGGAGGATTGCTTGATCCCAGGAGTTGGAGACCAGCCTGGGCAACATAGTGAGACCCTGTCTCAACAACAACAAAAAAATTTGTATTTTTTATTTGTATTTTTATTTTTTTTTGAGACAGAGTCTCACTCTGTCACTGGGCTGGAGTGCAGTGGCGGTATCTCAGCTCACTGCAACCTCTGCCTCCTGGATTCAAGTGATTCTCCTGCCTCAGCCTCCCAAGTAGCTGGGACTACAGGTGTGTACCACCACACCCAGCTAATTTTTGTATTTTTAGTAGAGACGGCATTTCACCATATTGGCCAGGATGGTCTCGATTTCTTGACCTCATGATCCACCCCCCTCAGCCTCCCAAAGTGCTGGGATTACAGGTGTGAGCCACCGTGCCTGAGCCTTTTAACATTTTATTTTATTTTACTTTATTTTATTTTATGTTATTTTATTTTATTTTATGTTATTTTATGTTATTTTATTTACTTTTTTGAGAGATGGAGTTTCGCTCTTGTTGCCCAGGCTGGAGTGCATGGCAAGATCTCGGCTCCCCGCAACCTCCGCCTCCCTGCTTCAAGCGTTTCTCCTGCCTCAGCCTCAGCTGGGATTACATGCATGCGCCACCACTCCCAGCTAATTTCGTATTTTTAGTAGAGACAAGGTTTCTCCATGTTGGTCAGGCTGGTCTCCAACTCCCAAACTCAGGTGATCTGCCCACCTTGGTCTCCCAAAATGCTGGGATTATAGGCATGAGCCACTGCGCCTGGTGGAAAAAAATTGTTTTTTTAATTAGCTGGGCCTGGTGGCACATGCTTATGGTCCCAGCTCCTTGGGAGGCTGAGGTGGGAGGATCAGTTGAGCGCAGGAGGCCAAGGCTGCAGTGAGCCATGATCTCTCCAGTGCACTACAGCCTGGGGACAGAGCCAGACCCTGTCTGGAAAAAAAAAACAAAAAACATCGTCCACCAGACTGCAAGTAAGTCTTGTTTTTTCTGAGCAATTCTATCTTCCAAAATGATTTCTGGACAGCAGGTCCCTACCCCTTAGTCCTCAGCGTTCTGGAGGGACTTCCTGTCCTTGCCGTGTGCCACCTGCTTGACCCGTTTCTGGGCTCCACAGCAGGGTGGCTTCGGGAAGGTCGAAGGGCCATGTAGATCGTGGCCCAGCACCCTGTGCAATCCCTCATAGTTAGTGGAACTGAGGCTCAGATAGCACGCTCCCTGGACCCTGTTGGGGAGCAGTGTGGGGTCCTGGTCGAGAGCCCCTGTCAGCATGTTACTTCTTCCTCTCTCCCCAGGTGACAGCCTGCTGATGGTGAAGAACCCACCCCCAGCCCCGCCACAGCCCCAGCCCCAGCCCCAGCCACCGCAGCCACAGCCGCAGTCGCAGCCACAGCCGCAGAGCCTGCCCCCGATCGCGGTGGCCGAGAACCCGGGTGGCCCCCCGAGCCGAGGGCTGCTAGACGACGGCTTCCAGGCGCTGCCCGGGGAGCGTGGCTCGGGCGAGGCGCCGCTGGGTGGGGACCGCAGCACTGGGGGTGGCGGGGGCGACGGGGGCGGTGGGGGCGGCGGCGCGGAGGTGGGGACGGGGGTAGGCGGCGGCTGCGGCAGCTGCTGCCCTGGCGGGCTGCGGCGGAGCCTCCTCCTGCATGGTGCCCGCAGCAAGCCCTACTCGTGCCCCGAGTGCGGCAAGAGCTTTGGCGTGCGCAAGAGCCTCATCATCCACCACCGCAGCCACACCAAGGAGCGGCCCTATGAGTGCGCCGAGTGCGAGAAGAGCTTCAACTGCCACTCGGGCCTCATCCGCCACCAGATGACGCACCGCGGCGAGCGGCCCTACAAGTGCTCCGAGTGCGAGAAGACCTACAGCCGCAAGGAGCACCTGCAGAACCACCAGCGGCTGCACACGGGCGAGCGGCCTTTCCAGTGTGCACTGTGTGGCAAGAGCTTCATCCGCAAGCAGAACCTGCTCAAGCACCAGCGCATCCACACGGGCGAGCGTCCCTACACGTGCGGCGAGTGCGGCAAGAGCTTCCGCTACAAGGAGTCGCTCAAGGACCACCTGCGCGTGCACAGCGGCGGCCCGGGCCCAGGCGCCCCACGGCCACTCCCGCCGCCACCCGAGCGAGACTAGGGCCCGGCTGGGGGAGGGCAGGGCCGGACAGAGTGGGCTGGGAGGCGACCCGAGGGCGGTCTGAGCACCAATCACCCTGCCCGGTGTCCTTGGCCACCGTCTGGAAATCGGCAACAGGCATTGCACTCCGGTTGGGGGTCCCCCGGGGTGGGGCAGGGGTCCTCCAGATCTATCTGGTCTGAATGGACGCCCAGCTCGTCTCTAGGGTGGACCCAGTGGCCGGGGAAGGGCCAGGGGGACCGCGAGGAGCCAAGCGTCCTCGGGCACCGCCCTCACACCCCCTCGGGTGCCCTGGGACCACTGGGCCACAGATGGTCATCAGGGGAAGCCACCAGGGAGTCCCGAAGCCCTTCCGAGATCAGGAAATCAGGTCCCAAGGTTAGGAGACACCCTGAAAAAAAGCGAAGGCCGAGGGATGTGCTAAGGGTAACACCATGATGACAACACTGCCTCGCGTTTCAATAGCGCTTTATAGTTTTTTAAGTGTTTTCTATCCGTTATCCATTTCACCCTTGGCCTATCCCTCTAAGATAAGCGGGGTAGGATTTTCCTGGTGACTGAGGAAAGTAAGAGGCAGGTGAGACGGTTCACCCAATCACACGGGAAGGGGCGTGCGTGGCCCCGCCACGCTCACCGCCTACCTCCACTGCCCGGGAAGCTGCCGGCCTGGCCCTCCTGGTCTCTCTTCCGTTCCTCTCTCTCACCCACAGACAAAACCAGAAGCGACGGGAGGCCAGCTCCTGGGGTTCCTGGGAGCGGGGAACAGATTGGCTACGAAACGCCCCAGGTTGTGCATCCAGAGGGTTCTTTCTCCATGGGAGCTCCTGGTGCCCCCTCGGCCCCAACCTGTCCCTCCCGCCCCCAGCCCCTCAATCTCGTGCAGCAGCATCTTGTCACTGCACAACAGTGGCCTGGTCCCCCAGAGGCAGCTAGGGCCCCAGGTCAGACCTCACCGTGATGATTCGTTCAGTTTTCCCAGGGCAGAGAGGCGAAGGAGAGGCTTTTGCTGAGAGAGCAGCCAAGAGCCTCTTCCCAGGAGCGCCGGGCAAGTGGGTGCTAGAGTCTGAGCCTCAGGCTCTCCTGCCCTGGGCCTCCCAATTGGTGCTATCTGTTACTGCCCGTGTTCACGGACATGGATACAGACCCTGCTATGCTCCATACCCTGCAGGCGCCTCGGGAAGCGCCCAGAGGACTCCCCTTCACGTTGGTGCACCTGCTCCATGGCTCTGGGCAGTGTCCCGAGGGGCCACAGTCTCCATTTCAGCGTCTTGCATGGCCTGGCACCGGGTGGGGTGGCATGCCCCAGGACCCTTGTTTGTGTCAAAAATGACTTTCCCTGCCCCTGCCGTGAGTCTGGCATTCTTCCCAGCCGGGAGCACAGTGGGCAGCCGGCACCCAGCACCACTTTGGTGAGCGCCCTGCTTCCGCCCTCACCCTCATCTACGCTGCTCCGCTTTCCTCAGACCCCTTTTTGCCGTGCAAAGGGAATTCTTGACATTAAATAAAAGGTATCCAGATTGCAGACTGCATGTTCACAGAGCTGGGGGTTCTCCAGCTTGCCTACAGTAAAGCCTCAATGAACTGGAATCCAATTCAATGGGGTATTTTTTTTGGTCTTCATTCTGCTCTTAGAAGGAGACAAATATTAAGAAAGCAAATTGAGACGAGAAATTAGGGTTCAGTAGCGTTTTTTTAGAGTAGAAGGGGACCCTCCAGTGATCAGTTGCTGGGGGATGGGGTAGTGTGCCACTTTTCAAAAGCATATGCAGAAAGGATTTTCCTAATCTAGATCATGGAAAGGTCAGAATGCTTTTTGGTTGCCAGGAGTGTGAGGAGAGGGGAGGCGTCATTGTTGAGATATGGGTTTAAAATATCTGGCCGGGCGCGGTGGCTCACACCTGTAATCCCAGCACCTTGGGAGGCCGTGGCGGGCGGATCACGAGGTCAGGTATTTGAGACCAGCCTGACCCAAATGGTGAAACCCCGTCTCTACCAAAAATACAAAAATTAGCCGGGCGTGATGGTGCGTGCCTGTAATCCCAGCTACTCAGGAAACTGAGGCAGGAGAATCGCTTGAACCCAGGAGGCAGAGGTTGCAGTGAGCTGAGATCGCACCACTGCACTCCCACCTGGGCGACAGAGCAAGACTCCGTCTCGAAAACAAAACAAAAACACCTGAGCACGAGGCTGTCTGACCCCTTTATTTTACCTTCAAGGGGCAGATTCCCAAGGAGGCCTAGTGACTGAACTAGTGAAAGCCAAGCCTCTCTGCTTTCCTGTATCCTAGGTTGGTGGATGCCACGTCACCAGGTACTCCTCAGCTACACCATGAGTCGCCCCAAGCCCTGGCACAGGTTGCTGGAGAGCCCCATAGTGAGCCTCATCCCCAGAACTGATTGGAGATGGTGACACTCAGGATGTTGGCCTCTGCTGGCTCCCAGGCAGCAAAGATCCTCAGTGAAGACTCTGGAGTCCACATCCTGAAGCAGGACTGGGGCCTTGCTTTGGGGGTGGATTTTTATTTTCCTTCTGAGGAAATGTAGTTTATGTATGTATTTAGAGACAAGGTCTTGCTCTGCCATTCAGGCTGAGTGCAGTGGTGCAATATTGGCTTACTGCAGTCTGGACCTCCAGAGCCGAAGCAATCTGGTTGGGCGTGCTGGCTCATTCATGTAATCCAAGCACTTTGGGAGGCTGAGGTGGGAGGATTGCTTGAGACCAGGAGTTTGAGACCACCCTGCCAACATAGCGAGACCCCTGTCTCTAGAATAAAGAAACAATTTTTTTTTTTTTTTGAGACGGAGTCTCGCCATCTCAGCTCACTGCAAGCTCCGCCTCCTGGGTTTACACCATACTCCTGCCTCAGCCTCCCGAGTAGCTGGGACTACAGGCGCCCGCCACCTTGCCTGGCTAGTTTTTTGTTTTTTGTTTTGTTTTGTTTTGTTTTTTGAGACGGAGTCTCGCTCTGTCGCCCAGGCTGGAGTGCAGTGGCCGGATCTCAGCTCACTGCAAGCTCCGCCTTCCGGGTTTACGCCATTCTCCTGCCTCAGCCTCCCGAGTAGATGGGACTACAGGCGCCCGCCACCTTGCCCGGCTAGTTTTTTGTATCGTTTTTAGTAGAGACGGGGTTTCACCATGTTAGCCAGAATGGTCTCGATCTCCTGACCTCGTGATCCACCCGTCTCGGCCTCCCAAAGTGCTGGGATTACAGGCTTGAGCCACCGCGCCCGGCCGTTTTTTGTATTTTTTAGTAGAGACGGGGTTTCACCGTGTTAGCCAGAATGGTCTCAATCTCCTGACCTTGTGATCTGCCCGTCTCGGCCTCCCAAAATGCTGGGATTACAGGCTTGAGCCACCGCGCCCGGCCAAGAAACAATTTTTAAAAACAGAAAGGCCGGGTGTGGTGGCTCACGCCTGTAATCCCAGCACTTTGGGAGGCCAAGGCAGACAGATTGCCTGAGCTCAGGAGTTCGAGACCAGCCTGGGCAACTCAGTGAAGCCCCATCTCTACTAAAATACAAAAAATTACCCGGGCGTGGTGGCGTGCGCCTGTAGTCCTAGCTACTTGGGAGGTTGAGGCAGGAGAATCATTTGAACCTGGGAGGTGGAGGTTGCAGTGAGCCGAAATGGCAGCACTGTACTCCAGCCTGGGTGACAGAGAGAGACGGGATTTCACTCTGTTGTCCAGGCTGAAGTGCAGTGATTCAATCATGTCTCACTGCAGCCATGAACTGCTGGGCTCAAGCAGTCTGTTGCCTCAGCCTCCCGGGTAGCTGGGACTATAGGCATGCATGCATCACCACACCTGGCTTTATTTATTTGTTTATTTATTTTACTTTTTGTAGAGATAGGGTTTTGCTATGTTGCCCAGGCTGGGCTTGAACTCCTGAGCTCAAGCAACCCTCTCTCCTCAGCCTCCCAAAGTGCTGAGATTATAGGTGTGAACTGCTGCACTCGGTCTGTCTTTTGTTTATTTATTTTTTAGATGGAGTCTCACTCTGTTGCCCAGGCTGGAGTGCAGTGATGCCATTTCAGCTCACTGCAACCTCCGCTTCCCGGGTTCAAGTGATTCTCCTGCCTCAGCCTCCGGAGTAGCTGGGGTTATAAGCCCCCACCACCATGCCCGGCTAACTTTTGTGTTTTTAGTAGAGATGGGGCTTCACTGAGTTGCCCAGGCTGGTCTCGAACTCCTGAGCTCAGGCAATCTGTCTGCCTTGGCCTCCCAAAGTGCTAGGATTACAGGTGTGAACCACTTCGCCCAGCCCAGCCTGTTTTTTAAATTGACTTTTAATTTAAAAATCAATGCAGGCTGGACATGGGGGCTCACGCCTGTAATCCCAGCACTTTGGGAGGCCGAGGCAGGTGGATCACTTGAGGTCAGGAGTTCGATACCAGACTGGCCAACATGGTGAAACTCCGTCTCTACTAAAAACACAAAGATTAGCCAGGTGTGATGGCACACAACTGTAATCCCAACTACTCAGGAGGCTGAGGCAGGAGAATCGCTTGAACCTGGGAGATAGGGTTTGCAGTGAGCCAAGATTGTGCCACTGCACTCCAGCCTGGGTGACAGAGTGAGACTCTGTCTCCAAAAAAAAAAAAAAAAAAACACAATGCATGCAATAAAAATTCGAATAGTTAAAAAAAAAAAAGAAAAAGAAAAGAGGACCCAATAAAGAGTGAAACTCTTTCCCAACAGACTTCCTGGAAGTATGAGAGCTGCATCTGTGCCCTTACAGACCTGTGTTCAACTTCTCAGGCATTCAAATTCCTTCCTCATTTCAGGATATGCTTTTCTGGGCTCTCTGTCCCCATCAGCCTAGGAAGTTCTAACAGGGACATCTGGATTGTAGCATTCCTTCCTCAGCACTGTACCAGATGATCGGGTACAAGCAGTGCTCTGCAAAGGTTGCTGCTCCAAAAAGTTCAGAGAGGTGGAACAGATCCTGAGGTGGGTGGACAGCTCAGGTACCTTCATGCTCATGGCTTCAGTTTGTGCCTTACTTTATGGAAAGGGGAAGGCAGGGTGTTAGGAGAATGAGATTGAGGATGGATGGGTGGCTGCGTTGTTATTGTTTCATGAACACCTATTAGGGAATAAAGAAGTGTAAGACCTAGTCCTTGCCCTCTGGGAGCCCAACGTCTAACAGGAGAGAAGGTATTTGTGAGAACAGCACTACTAGAAAGCATATGACTACATGAGGGTGGGGGTTTGAGAAATACACGCCTGATCTTCTGGAAGACTCGCCACAGGACATCCCACTGAGAAGTTGGGAAAATACTGGTCTATAGAAGCCATACTGAGCTAGTGATGGCCAAGGCTAAGTCTCTGGTTTCCTGGATCCTGGGCTGGGGGATCCTACTGCACTAGTGCCCCTTAGCTACGCTATGAGTCACCCCGGCCACTAGCACAGGCCCTAGGAGAGTCCCATAGGGAGCTCTAACCCCAGAGCTGATCAAAGATAGTGACACTCAGGATGCTGTCCTCTGCATTTTGTTCACTTAATTACCTCTTTAGTATTTAGCACATGTCTAGCCAGGATGGGCACCATAGGGGGTACAAGTGATTGGAGTTGAGCGACAGACATGAACAGGAAACTGGCAACCTAAGGCAGTACAATTTGCTTGACAGCAGAGTTGATGGGAGGAGTCGGAGCTCCTGATACGATAAGCATGAGATGAGACTTCATGGAGAAGTCAGGGATTGGAGGATGAATTGGATGGGGCAGAGGGAAAGGAGGGAGGAGGCAATGTGGGACGAAGGTGAAATACACTGGGGAGACAGGAATTGGGATTGTAAGGCAGGAGACTGGCATAGCCAGAGGCCGTGGACCAGCTGCTGGTGGTCTGGGCCCCACAGAGCTGCAGCCCCTTTGGAACTCCTCAGGAACAGGAATGCATAGCGCTGAAAGGAGGCCAGAGAGGATGAAATGGAAGTCTCGAGAAGGTTGGTTTAAGTCAGACACCATCAAAAATGAAAAACACCCGAAAACACACAGGTAAAGGCAGTTATGATCAAGGATTTGGGCACCATGACCGGCTCTCTGACATCTGGGCCCTGGGTATTGGGTGTTGGCAGGGAGTAAAGGGGAAAAGTAGGAAACTTCATACCAGGCTCAGGATGAGCCAGCCTGTGCCTGTAATTTCACAGCATTGGTCCATCCAGCTGTTACTGTAAAAACATGGAATAGAGCATCCTAGAGGCCCAGAACCCTGTTTTGGAAGAGCACAGGACAGTTTGGGGGAGGCGTGGCTGTCATTCCACCCCCCGCTGACTCCTAGGGAGTCATTAGGGAGGCATATTCTTTTTCTTTCTTTCTTTCTTTTTGAGGCAGGCTCTTTCTCTGTCGCCCAGGGTGGAGCGCAGTGGCACGATCTTGGCTCACTGCAACCTCTGCCCCCAGATTCAAGCGATTCTCCTGACTCAGCCTCCTGAGTAGCTGGGATTACAGATGTGCACCACCCAGCTCGGCTACTTTTTGTATTTTTAGTAGAGATGGAGTTTCCTCCATATTGGCCAGGCTGGTCTCAAACTCCTGGCCTCGTGTGGTCTACTCACCTCAGCCTCCTACAGTGCTGAGATTACAGGTATGAGCCACGGCGCCTGGCTAGGGAGGCATATCTCTAAACTGGTAATTCTTGAGATGAGAGATCCTAAATATCTGTTCAGAATCATACACAGCCCCCAGCCCACCCTGATAAGGGTTCCAGATGTCTCCTTCCAGAAGAATCACTCTGCTCGTGAGATGCTGGCACTGTATCCCAAAGGTTGGGAACCTCTGTTCAAACTTCTTTAGACATAATTTAATTTAATTTAATGTGTTATTTTTTGAGATAGGGTCTCGCTCTGCTGCTCACTCTGGAGGGCAATGGTGGGATCATGAGCCATTGCAGCCTTGAGCTCCTGGGCTCAAGCGATCCTCCTGCCTTGGCCTCTCAAAGTGCTGGGATTACAGGTGTGAGCCACTGTGCCTGGCCTAGACATATTTTAAATCCACATCACCCCTCAGATAATTATATACCCCTCAAATAATAAAGCATGATAATTTCTATAGGTTTATCATAAGACTCTCTGTTATAAAAGACTACCTTTGGGCTGAGTGCGGTGGCTCACACCTGTAATTCCAGCACTTTGGGAGGCCAAGGTGGGTGGATCACCTGAGGTCAGGAGTTCGAGACCAGCCTAATCGACATGGAGAAATCCTGTCTCTACTACAAATACAAAATTAGCCAGGTATGGTGGTGCATGCCTATAATCTCAGCCACTCGGGAGGCTGAGGCTGGAGAATAGCTTGAAGCTGGGAGGTGGAGGTTGTGGTGAGCCCAGATCATGCCATTGCACTCTAGCCTGGGCAACAAGAGTGAAACTCTGTCTAAAAAAAAAAAAAAAAAAAAAAAAAGACTACCTTGATGTCTCCCATTCAAGATTCAAGTCCTGTATCTGGTATTAGAGGTGTAAGCCAGTGTTGACTATCTGGGTGTCCCCACACCTTTCATTCCAATGGTGTCAATATCCTTTAACTGAAAAATGGCTGCTTCAGACCCCATCCTACATATAGTGTCAAAGCCAGTGCCCCTGCCCCACACTTCAAGGATTTGGGGATGAGAAGTGGTTCTCTTTTTTCTTTTGAGATGAGTTTCACTCTGTCGCCCAGGCTGGAGTGGAGTGGTATGATCTCAGCTCACTGCAACCTACGTCGCCCAGGTTCAAGCAATTCTCCTGCCTCAGCCTCCCAAGTAGCTGGGACTACAAGAGTGTGCCACCACGCCTGGCTAATTTGTGTGTGTGTATATATATATATATATGTGTATATATAGACACACACACACACACGTATATATATATATATATTCGAGACGGAGTTTCGCTGTTGCCCAGGCTGAAGTCCAATGATGCAATCTCAGCTCACTGTAACCTCCATCTCCTGGGTTCAAGTGATTCTCCTGCCTCAGCCTCCGGCATAGCTGGGATTACAGGTGCCCGCCATCACACCCAGCTAGTTTTTTGTATTTTTAGTAGAGATGGAGTTTCACCATGTTGGCCAGGCTGGTCTCGAACTCCTGAGCTCAAGCAATCAGGCTGCCTGGGCATCCCAAAGTGCTGGGATTACAGGCGTGAGTCATTGCGCCCGGCTGCCACCCTATTTTATTTTTATTTTTTTTCTTGCCTTATCACTCAGGCTGGAGTGCAATGGCACAATCTCAGCTCACTGCAACCTCTGCCTCTCAGGTTCAAGCGATTCTCCTGTCTCAGTCTCTCAAGTAGCTGGGATTACAGGCACCCGCCACCATGCCCAGCTAATTTTTGTATTTTTAGTAGAGACAGGGTTTCACTGTGTTAGCCAGGATGGTCTCGATCTCCTGACCTTGTGATCCACCCGCCTTGGCCTCCTAAAGTGCTGGGATTACAGGCGTGAGCCACCGTGCCCAGCTGCCAGCTTTGTAGTTTTCATTGACTGAACCTAATTTATTTCACTAGGTCCCTAATGACCGCCTTTAGTTTTTATTTATTTATTTATTTTTTTGAGACGGAGTCTTGCTCTGTCGCCCAGGCTGGAGTGCAGTGGCGTGATCTCGGCTCACTACAAGCTCTGCCTCCTGGGTTCATGGCATTCTCCTGCCTCAGCCTCCCAAGTAGCTGGGACTACAGGCGCCCGCCACCATGCCCAGCTAATTATTATTATTATTATTATTTTGGTATTTTTAGTAGAGACGGGGTTTCACCATGTTAGCCAGGATGGTCTTGATCTCCTGACCTCGTGATCCACCTGCCTCGACCTCCCAAAGTGCTGGGATTATAGGCATGAGCCACCGCGCCTGGTGACTGCCTTTAGTTTTTAAAGGAGCATTTCTTTCTTTACACTGCCCCATGATAGCAATACAGACATTTAGCCTGTCAGTGGAAGCTCTGTCTGCTCTATTGCCTGCTACCCAAACTTGCCCGGCTGTGCTCAGTCCTTCCTCCCTCCTTCCCTCTCTCCCTCCTCCCTCCCTCTCTCCCTCCTCCCTCCCTCCCTCCCTTCCTTCCTTTTTCTGTTTTTTCTTTCTTTTCTTTCCTTCTTTTTCCTTCATTTATTCTTTCTTTCTTTCTTTTCTTTTCTTTCTTGTCTTTCTCTTTCTGTATAGGGTTTTGCTCTATGTATGTATGTATGTATCTATCTATCTATCTATCCATCTATCTATCTACTATCTATGTATCTATAGGGTTTTGCTCTGTCACCCAGGCTGGAGGGCTGCAGTGGTGCAATCACAGCTCACTGCAGCCTCGACCTTCCAGGCCCAAGCAAGCCTCCCACCTCAGCCTCCCAAGTAACTGGGACCACAGGTGTGTGCCACCATGCCTGGCAAATTTTTAAATTTTACGTAGAGAGGAGGTCTCCCTATGTTGCCCAGACTGGCCTCTAACTCCTGGGCTCAAGGGATCCTCCTATGTCAGCCTCCCAAGGTGCTGATATTACAGGCTTGTCTCCTGACCACTTCCAAGCCATGCCCTGTTTTTTCCCAGTTTTGTTCTCCAGGGGTCCTGGGCCAGGGGATCTGTGTCCAAGTCCTGGTCTCTCAAGCCCCAGCTCTGGTCCCACTTTGTCCCTGAAGACTGCTTCACCACTCTAGGCCACACCCTCCCCTGACTTCCCACAGAGCTTTTAGAAGTATCTCTAAGTCCAAGAAACTGTCCGGCTGAGAAAGACACAAAGACAGGATGGGAGGCACTCCTTGCCCTCTGGGACTTCCCATTCGGTTTGGGTATACAGAGAGCCACCATTCCTTCACTAGTCAGTGTGCTTCTGGTTGCAATCAACAGAAGCTGACTGACCAACCAGGAAGAAAAGGGAATATTCTGGAAGGAACCTGGAATCATTCACAGACTCAAAGGAACTGATGAAGAACAAGTCTTGGATACTGACAAAAATGTGTCTGTCATTTCTGCTCCTTTCACTGTATTGGGATCATTCTTTCAAACCAACTTACTCTAAAAAAATGGAGGATGGCTGGGCGCGGTGGCTCATGCCTATAATCCCAGCACTTTGGGAGGCTAAGGTAGGTGGATCACTTGAGGTCAGGAATTTGAGACCAGCATAGCTAACATGGTGAAACCCCATCTCTACTAAAAATACAAAAATTAGCCAGGCGTGGTGGCGCATGCCTGTAATCCCAGCTACTCGGCAGGCTGAGGCACAAGAATCACTTGAAACCGGGACACAGAGGTTGCAGTGAGCCAAGATCGCGCTACCGCACTCCAACCTGAGTGATGGAGTGAGACTCTGTCTCAAAAAAATTTATAAAGAAAAAAATGGAGGACAAGATTATTCCTGACTCATATAGTTATAATTCACCAGAGAGGAAATTAGCTTTTTCCCTCAACTCAGTTAGAAGGATCCCAGGGGAAAACTTGGATTGGTCCAGTTCAAGACACATCCCACCCTGGCTTAATGACTGCTATGACTGGGCCCACAGGGTGCTATGATTGGGCTGGCTTGAGTCAAGTGCTCACCCTTCAAGCAGTTACTGAGACCAGGCTGGAGTTGCTATGCAAGAAGATGGCAACACACATTTGAATTACATGGGTAGGACCTAGGAAGGCGCATTTCCCAAAGTGCAGGAGGTGCGATGCTCAAGGAAGAAAGGAGACATGCTGGGCTGAAGAAGTTCGTGGGTGCGCACCATGGACTCATAAACAGCAGGGGAGGCACCTTGAGCCAAGGCGTGTTTGTTCCAGGATTCTCACTGACCTGCAGTCTAGCAGGGCATGCTCTCCATAGGATTATCAGTGTGAGGGAAGGAATACAAAAGACATGGTTTGGCCGGGCGCGGTGGCTCACGCCTGTAATCCCAGCACTTTGGGAGGCTGAGGCGGTTGGACCACTTGAGGTCAGGAGTTTGTGACCAGCCTGGCCCACATGGTGAAACCCTGTCTCTACTAAAAATACAAAAATTAGTCAGGTGTGGTGGGGCATGCCTGTAACCCCAGCTACTTGGGAGGCTAAGACAGGAGAATTGCTTGAACCCTAGAGGCAGAGGTTGCAGTGAGCCGAGATTGCACCACTGCATTCCAGCCCAGGCAACACAGCAAGACTCAGTCTCAAAAAAAAAAAAAAACAAAACAAAAAAACAAAAAAACCCAAAAAAAACCACATGGTTCACGCCATGTAGGGACTTGCAGGATGGTAATGGCAGTGGGACAGAAAGAGCCTTTTTTTTTTTTTTGAGACAGAGTCTTGCTTTGTTGCCCAGACTGGAGTTGCAGTGGCCCGATCTCAGCTCACTGCAAGCTTCGCCTCCTGGGTTCACAACATTCTCCTGCCTTTGCCTCCCTAGTAGCTGGGACTACAGGCGCCCACCACCACACCTGGCTAATTGTTTTGTATTTTTAGTAGAGATGGAGTTTCACCGTGTTAGCCAGGATGGTCTCGATCTCCTGACCTCGTGATCCGCCCGCCTCGGCCTCCCAAAGTGCTGGGATTACAGGCATGAGCCACCATGCCCGACCCAGAGTCTTAATGAGTGGAATGAAGCCATGGATTATAAACTTTTTTGAGAAAAAAACAGGCATACATATATGTACTTATATAGGCTAATATGTATGCTATAAATCATACACATGATACAAATTTAAAGGATAAGATAATTTTTTTTTTTTTTTTTATGAAACAGAACCTCATTCTGTCACTCAGGCTGGAATGCAGTGACGTGATCACAACTCACTGCAACCTCGACCTCCTGGGCTCAAGTGATGCTCTTACCTCAGCCTCCAGAGTAGCTGGGACTGCAGGCACGTGCCACCATGCCTAGCTATTTTTTTTTTTAAATTTTTTGTAGAGATGGGGTCCCATTATGTTGCCCAGGCTGGTCTCCAACTCCTGGCTTCAAACAATCCTCCCACCTCAGCCTTCCAAAGTGCTGGGATTACAGGCATGAGCCACTGCACCTGGCCAAGATAAATATTATTAAAACATTATTTTAACAGTGTATGTTATTTGTTCAGATAATACTTTTTTCTTTCACTAAAAATGAGGGTCTGGGGGTGAGATGATGTCTAAGGTAATTTTCAGCTCTGCATGTTGCATTCATATTCTACAAATGTAGAGATCATAAGCTACAAGTACTAAATGTCTGTTTTCTTGATTCTTGAGATACCACTGCCACTAATGGGAATAACGGTGAACTTCATTTAAAAGTTTTTTAAGCAGGGCATGGTGGCTCACACCTGTAATCCCAACACTTTGGGAGGCTGAGGCAGGTGGATCACGAGGTCAGGAGATCAAGACCATCCGGGCTAACACGGTGAAACCCTATCTCTACTAAAAATACAAACAAACAAACAAACAAACAAACAAAAACTTAGCCGGGCGTGGTGGCAGGTGCCTGGCAGGTGCCTGTAGTCCCAGCTACTCAAGAGGCTGAGGCAGGAGAATGGCGTGAACCCAGGAGGTGGAGCTTGCAGTGAGCTGAGATCGTGCTACTGCACTCCAGCCTGGGTAACAGAGCGAGACTTTGTCTCAAAACACACACACACACACACACACACACACACACACACACACACACACACACAGTTTTTTAAAACGGACTGGGCGCAGTGGCTCACACCTATAATCCCAGCACTTTGGGAGGCCAAGGTGGGCAGATCACTTGAGGTCAGGAGTTTGAGATCAGCCTGGCCAACATGATGAAACCCCTTCTCTACTAAAAATACAACAATTAGGTTGGCGTGGTGGCACACACCTGTAATCCTGGCTACTTGGGAGGCTGAGGCAGGAGAATTGCTTGACCTGGGAGGCGGAGGTTGCAGTGAGTCGAGATTGTGGCATTACACTCTAGCCTCGGAGAGAGCAAGATTCTGTCTCAAAAAAAAAAAGTTTTTTAAAACAGCATATGTCAAGATTTGAATGTCAGTGGGAAAAAACTAACGGGTAGCTTCTAAGAGACACAACAAAGCCACATTTATCCTGCTGAATTCATTGCAATACAAGGCTTGGGCCTTGCAAAAGTAAAGCAGAGAGAAGAAATTGCCTGTTATCAAGTGCTTGCTGTATGCCGGGCACTTGACTACATAAGCACTTTACATAACAAGGTTGTTGTTCCATCAACAACCTTAGGATGAGGTGTTCACATTCTCAGCGGAGCCACAGCACTTAGTAAATGAAGGATCTGGGACTAAACAACAATAACGATCATGAGTACTTCTCGATCTCTTCCTCTGTGCCAGGTACTGTTCTAAGTACTTGACTTGAATTCACTCATTTAATTCACACAACTCTGTGAGCTAAGTACTGTTTTCTATTCACCAATAATAATGAGGAAACAAGTACTAAGAAGTTAAAGACCTGACCAAAGTTCGTATCTAGTAAGTGGCTGTGATAGTGAATACTCAATCAACTTGGTCGTATTGAAAGATGCAAAGCATTGATCCTGGGTGTGTCTGTGAGGGTGTTACTCAAAGATTAACATTTGAGTCCATGGGCTGGGAAAGGCAGACCCATCCTTAATCTGGGTGGGCACCATCTAATCAGCTGCCAGCACAGCTAGAATATAAAGTAGGCAGAAAAATGCAAAAAGAATAGACTGGCCTAGGCTCCCAGCCTACATCTTTCTTCGGTGCTGGACCCTTCCCACCCTCAAACATCAACAAACATCAGACTCCAGGTTCTTCAGTTTTGGGACTTGGACTGGCTCTCCTTGCTCCTCAGCTTCCAGACAGTCGGTCTATTGTGGAGCCTTGTGAGTATGTGAGTTAATACTTAATAAACTCCCCTTTATAAAATATTTTATATATATATATATATCCTATTAGTCTCTCTAGAGAACCCTGACTAATATAGTGGCAGTGCTGGGCTAGGGACCCAGACGGTCTCACTCCCCAGCCCCACTTAGCAAATTGCTGTACCCCACTGTCTTCACCAGCCCAGGGGACTGCAGGCGCCACACCATCTCCACCAGCCCAGGGCATTGCAACCCTGGTGCCTGGTGCTGCCTCCTTTGCAGGCTGGAAATTTGAACTGAGCCTTTTTCCCAGACTTGCAGGCTCAGAGTCTGGGATGCTGAATCATGCTCAGTTTCAAGAGACTGACGTATAAGCCACAGTGTGGACATAAGCATTAGCCTCACCTGCATGTTGCCTCCCAGAAGCTACCTGGCAACATGCATTGTCAGAAGGTTGCCTCGTGAGTATAGAAACAGAGTAGAGGGAATGAGTTCTACGACTGAACTGTTTAATGACCTCAGCATCCTATGTCCTGATATTGTGCCTGTGGAGGATAACATTTTTATTTTATTTTTATTTTTATTTTTATTTTTATTTTTATTTATTTATTTTTGAGACGGAGTCTCGCTCTGTAGCCCAGGCTGGAGTGCAGTGGCCAGATCTCAGCTCACTGCAAGCTCCGCCTCCCGGGTTCACGCCATTCTCGGCCTCAGCCTCCCGAGTAGCTGGGACTACAGGCGCCCGCCACCTCGCCCGGCTATTTTTTGTATTTCTTAGTAGAGACGGGGTTTCACCGTGTTAGCCAGGATGGTCTCGATCTCCTGACCTCGTGATCCGCCCATCTCGGCCTCCCAAAGTGCTGGGATTACAGGCTTGAGCCACCGCGCCCGGCCAACATTTTTATTTTATTTTTAAAGACAAGGTCTTGGTCTGTTGCCTACGCTGGAGTGCAGTGGTGCAATCATGGCTCACTGCAGCCTCGAACTACTGGGTTCAAACGATCCTTCCACCTCAGCCTCTTGAGTAGCTGAGACTACAGGTGTGTACCACTACTCCTGGCTCATTTTAATTTTGATTTTAATTTTGTAGAGACAGGGTCTGCCTATGTCGCTCAGGTTGGTCTCAAACTCCAGCAATCCTCCTGCCTCGCCCTCCCAAAATGCTGGGATTACAGGCATGAGCCACTTCACCCATGACACATTTTTTTTTTCTGTATCTGACACCAAGAGTTTGTTGGTCTGAGAGATCAGGTCAGACCCTCTGGACAGAATCTCCCTGACTGATTGGTTTCTTCAGCCTGGCCCATTCTTTCTCTAGATTTATTAATGATCCAATGAAGTGCCTGTCGATCTAGTTGCCCTGGAAATAATGCCTGTGTTTGAGATGACATTTCATATCCTTCCACTCTGATTCATCATTCAATCATTTACAAATACGAATACTTCTATCTACAACAAATGGAGGATATAGCAGAGAGACATTTCAGTGGAAGAGATATAGATAATTAATATGTAAATGAGTGAAAAAATGAGATTACTTCAGATGGTGATAAATAGTATGAAAAATTTCCAGCAGGGTAATGAGACTGAGTATTGAGATGGAGGATGGCGTGGGGCTGTAGAAAGGGGGGTCTGGAGATGTCTCTCTGAGGATGTAGAATCTGAACTGAGCCCTGCATGTGAGGAAGGAGCTAGTCATGATCTTAAAAGTTTTGTTCTCCGCTGGGTGTGGTGGCTCACACCTGTAATCCCAGCGCTTTGGGAGGCTGAGGTGGGCGGATCACCTGAGGTCGGGAGTTCGAGACCAGCCTGGCCAACATGGAGAAACCCTGTCTCTACTAAAAATACAAAATTAGCTAGGCGTGGTGGCACATGCCTGTAATCCCAGCTACTCAGGAAGCTGAGGCAGGAGAATTGCTTGAACCCGAGAGGTGGAGGTTGCAGTGAGCCGAGATTGTGCCATTGCATTCCAACGTGGGCAACAGGAGCTAAATTCCATCTCAAAAAAGAGTTTCGTTCTCAGAGGAAACAACTTCACGCCTATCACGTGAAGTGGAAGTTCATTGCTTGTCTCCAGAGAGACAATGGTATAAATTAGGCAGGTATGGTTGCAGTAGTGTTGCTGGTATTGGCGATAAAGCACATGGCGATGAAATGGTAATATGGCTGTACTTTCCAACAAAAATTCCGAACACATCGTCTTACATATAGCATGAGGACTGAAAATATTTGAAATCAGGGTTGTCTTGGACTTTCCAAGGCACATGATTACCATAATTAACAGGCTACAGAGGGCTGGCCTGGGCCTGACTCCACACTCCACACTGTTGCTGTGGAAACTGTTCCCAGTTTCTAAAAAGCCCAATAACAGGCGAACTTTTGGAATAAAATCACTTGCCTTTTTGAACCATATTTCTTTTCTCCAACAACGTTACATGTTCTTTCCTCAGCAAAAAGTCTGACTTTTACACATTTTTGAATTCCTCAAAACATTTAGCAGGGAGCTGGACATACAGAAGACAGCAGGGTCCCGTGGCTTATGCCTGAAACGCGGAACCCGGTCTTGATCTTTTTTTTTTTTTTTTTTGAGACGGAGTCTTGCTCTGCCGCCCAGGCTGGAGTGCAGTGGTGGGATCTCAGCTCACTGCAAGCTCCGCCTCCTGGGTTCAGGCCATTCTCCTGACTCAGCCTCCCGGGTAGCTGGGACTACAGGCGCCCGCCGCCTCGCCCGGCTAGTTTTTATTTTTGTATTTTTTTTTTAGTAGAGACGGGATTTCACCGTGTTAGCCAGGATGGTCTCGATCTCCTGACCTCGTGATCCGCCCGTCTCGGCCTCCCAAAGTGCTGGGATTACAGGCTTGAGCCACCGCGCCCGGCCCGGTCTTGACTTTTGAGTAACCGAGCTCTCCTGGTGCCCACACTCTGGCCGAGAGTGCCAAGCGGCGTTCTCCCTCCCGCCGCACGGGGGCACTATGGAAAGCCTGCGCAGTGAGGAAGAGCGGCTGGAGCCTGTCTTGCGCCGGGGAGGTCGACGCTCCCAGAATGCACCTGGCATCAACACGGCGGCGGCGGCGGCGGCGGCGGCGGCGGCGGCGGTTTCCAGCAGGCTCCGGGGCGCTGTGCAGGCAGGAACGCAGCCGGGGGCTCTGAGGCTTGGTCCAGGTGTTGAGGGGCGACTGGAGCCATGGCGGAGTCGGCGCCTGCTCGGGTAAGAGGCCCCGGCGCGCGGGCTCCAGGGCGCGTTGGGGATGGCGGAGTCCCCTGCCCGGGGCGGGGCTTCGCGGTTTGGACGCCGCCGGGGTCTTGGTTTCCCGGGGCTGCACCTCGCGCGGGTGAACGGGAACCCTCCTCCTCGCGACCCCAGTGCTCTGCCCTTTTTTCCCTCCGCTTCCTTCTGCAGCGGGGTCGGAGCCTTGGCGCCGTGCGCCCTTGCCTAGAAACTTCTCCGAAGGTTGTTTTAGGTTGGTGGATATGTGACCCTGCCCACACATTTTCTCTTTCGTGCTAAAAGAGCCCGTTCCCAGGTTGGAGCGGAAACGCAGGATGGAAACGGTCTCCGTCGCTACGAGTGAGCTCTCCCACTGCCCCGGAGACCCCAGGACTTGCCTGTCTGCGACCACCTCCTCCTTGGTCCTGTGTGTTGCCCGTTTCTCCCGTGCTGCAGATTTCTGTCTTGGGGTTGCAGCCACAGGTTGAAGTCAGCCTGGGCTGCTGCTTCTTGGGGACAGGTGTTATCTACAGTGTAGTTGCTGCATTTTGTATTTAGTTTGTAGAGCTATCCAAACTCTCTCCTTCACCGTCCCCCCGCCCCCATCGACCATCCCCATTCTGGGAATGTCAAGATACGGAGCTTGGTGTGAGGAAAATCCTATTTGTGTGGAGTCACGAAACGAGTTCAGCCGTAACTTAGCTCTCAGCTATCCATTTGGGTAATTTTAGGCAACTGTGTTCACCTCTCTGGGTCTCTTTCGTTTTCTTAACTGTAAATCGAGAGTGTAGGAGTAGTTGCTAGATAATCTCTAAGGCTCTAAGGTTCCTTCCAGCTCCGACATTCTCATACTATTCCAAAGTAGTGGTTAATTTAACAACACTGGAGGGTTTGCAACGGAAAGGGCAGCTGGAATTGAATTGATTTTTAATGAAGTGTTCCTTGGTCCAGAAACACTTTGAGAATCATGTTAGATCTTTGTGAGAATGGAGGGCTAAGGAGATTCTGTGGGAAAATTTGACCATGAGCAGGGTGCACTATATTTGATTCTTGTAGAAAGTGCGTTAAGAACTAAGAAGGGAGGGATTGGAAGACTTAGAGAACACAGTATTTGCTTTCAAGGAAGTTAACAGTTGAATTGGGAAGACAAGACACAAATGTTTACATTATTAACCTCGTCTGACTTCTGTAAGCTAGGCTGAGCCAGTCAAAGACTCGGCTTTTCCACAAGATCTAGTTAGTGTTTGAGTCCGGCAAGAGGACTCTGCCACAGTTCTTCTTGCCAGGTCACTCCACAGTTACTTACATGTCATCAGTAGACCTTGTTAGGAAGAAGCCTTAAAGAAACCACAGGCCAGGCACAGTGGCTCACGCCTGTAATCCCAGCACTTCGGGAGGCCGAGGCGGGAGGATCACGAGGTCAGGAGTTCAAGACCAGCCTGGCCAATAGGGTGAAACCCCATCTGTACTAAAAATACAAAAATTAGCCGGGCGTGGTGGTACGTGCCAGTGGACCCAGCTACTTGGGAGGCTGAGGCAGAAGAATCGCTTGAACCCGGGAGGCGTGGAGGTTGCAGTGAGCTGAGATCGTGCTACTGCACTGCAACCTGGGTGACAGAGCGAGACTCCGTCTCAAAAAAAAAAAAAAAAAAGGCCGGGCGCAGTGGCTCACACCTGTAATCCCAGCATTTTGGGAGGCCGAGGCGGGTAGATCACGAGGTCAGGAGATCGAGAGCATCCTGGCTCACACGGTGAAACCCCGTCTCCACTAAAAACACAAAAAATTAGCCGGGCGTGGTGGCGGGCGCCTGTAGTCCCAGCTACTCGAGAGGCTGAGGCACGAGAATGGCGTGAACCGGGGGAGCGGAGCTTGCAGTGAGCCGAGATCGCGCCACTGCATTCCAGCCTGGGTGACAGAGGGAGACTCTGTCTCCAAAAAAAAAAAAAAAAAAAAAAAAAAAATCCACCACAATCCCAAACTATGCCTTAAATAACATGAATTTGTCGTTGTAGAACTTATTCAAATTGTTCTTGAGCCTGTTTCTCTTCTCAGACATCTCTTCAGGTGAGGATTCTGTGTCTGTCGTTTGACAGACCAATTATAGGTGCCCTGATGAAACAACTAAAAATGCTGGAAAACCCTGCACATAAATGCATTTGAAATGTATTTTAGTAAAGAATACTTGGAGCCCCAAAACTTAAGCGAAAGAGGGAAATGGAAAGTGATTAAGAGTTCTGAAGCCAACTTTGAGGGCATTGGCTGAACATTCATCTTTGGTGTTTATGATTCAGGGGACCTGCAAAATAGAACACAAATCTCAGAGCCTAAGGTGGAAAGTCTGAGACGCTCCCTAACCCAGTCCCATGAAACAGAGACTTCAAAGGGCAACATTCTGTGTAAGGGTGAACTGAAAGTAAGGTCTGACCTTCAGATGACTGCAAAGAAAATTGTTAAACCTTGGCACTGAGATTACAGGCGTGAGCCACCATGCCCGTCCGTAGTTTCTTTTCTTTTCTTTTTTTTCTTTTTTTTATTTGAGAGAGTCTTGCTCTCTCGCTCTGGCTGGCATGCAGTGGAGCAATCTCAGCTCCCTGAAACCTCTGCCTCCCAGGTTCTAAGCGATTTTCCTGCCTCAGCCTCAAGAGTAGCTGGGATTACGGCAGGCGTCACCATGCCTGGCTAATTTTGTATTTTTATAGAGATGGGATTTCACCATGTTGGCCAGGCTGGTCTCTGAACTCCTGACTTCGGGTGATCCACCTGTCTCAGCCTCCCAAAGTGCTGGGATTACAGGCATGAGCCACTGCACCCAGCCTAAGGCAGAGGGATTTCTTAAAAGCAACCAAAAAAAAAAAAAAACCTACCTTGAAATGAAGTACAGCAAAATTAATGGGGGCCAGCTTCTCAAGAGCAACCATGGAAGCCAGACAACAGGAAAGTGATGTTGTCAGTAGGCTGAAAGAAAATAACTATAATCCCATAGTTTTATATGCAGCAAAAATATATTTCAGAAACAAAGATATAATGAAGACATTTTTAGACAAATTAAAAATGACAATTTGCTACCAATGCACTCTTAGTAAATTCTAAAATACATACCTCAGGTAAAATGAAAATTATCCCAAATAGAAAGTCTGAAAATGTAAGAAGATGTGATGATGCATGGAAATGGTTAAACCTAAACAAATGGTGACTTAATAAAACAGTAACAGTTTCTTGTTGTGTTAAAAACAATTAAAATACATGATGGCATTGGTGTAAATGTGAGGAAGAGATGATCAGAATTAAACTGTTTAAAGGGCTTTGTTAAAGGGCCTTCTATGTATATTTCCCAGAATTTCTAGGATACTTGCTAAGCAACTAGAAATTGGTTGTATAATTTACAGATTAGCAAGGGTGATAATAGAATAAGAAAAAATTAAAAGAAGACAAGAAAATAGAGAAGAAAGATGGGATACACAGCACAAAAAAGATAATAAAAACTAATGAACAATTACAATAAATGTAAATGAATGAAATGTTCAAGTTAAAAGGCATAGATTGTCAGGATGGGGGAAAAATCCAACTAGATGGTTTAAAAGAGATACAACTGGCCGGGCACGGTGGCTCACGTCTGTAATCCCAGCACTTTGGGAGGCCAAGGTGGGTGGATCATGAGGTCAGGAGATTGAGACCATCCTGGTTAACACAGTGAAATCCCATCTCTACTAAAAATACAAAAAATTAGCCGGGCGTGGTGGTGGGTGCCTGTAGTCTCAGCTTCTCGGGAGACTGAGGCAGGAGAATGGCATGAACCCAGGAGGCGGAGGTTGCTGAGGCAGGAGAATCACTTGAACCTGGGAGGTGAAGGTTGCAGTGAGCTGAGATTGTGCCACTGCACTCCAGCCTGGGCGACAGTGCGAGACTCGGTCTCCAAAAAAAAAAAAAATTAGCTGGGCATGGTGACTCGCGCCTGTAATCCCAGCTACTGAGGAGGCTGAGGCAGGAGAATCGCTTGAACCTGGGAGGCGAAGGTTGCAGTGAGCTGAGATCTCACCACTGCACTCCAGCCTGGGTGACAGAGTGAGACTGTGTCTCAAAAAAAAAAAAAAAAAAACCAAAAAAACCCTAAAAGATAAGGATATAGAAATAAATATAAAAGGACTTGAAAAAATATGCCAAGCAAATACTAGTCAAAAGAAAGTTGGCTGGGCGTGGTGGCTCACGCCTGTAATCCCAGCACTTTGGGAGGCTGAGGTGGGCGGATCACCTGTGGTCGGGAGTTTGAGAGCAGCCTGACCAGCATGGAGAAACCTCGTCTCTACTAAAAATACAAAAAAATTAGCCAGGCGTGGCCTGTAATCCCAGCTCCTCGGGAGGCTGAAGCAGGAGAATCGCTTGAACCCGGGTGGCAGAGGTTGCGGTGAGCCGAGATCTTGCCATTGCACTCCAGCCTGGGCAACAAGAGCGAAACTCTGTCTCAAAAAAAAAAAAAAGAAAGTTGACTTAAATATATTTAGTATCTCTAGAGATAGAAGGCTACTACTACTTTTGTAATGGTAAAAGACTCAATTTACCAGCTAGATACAAAATTGCTAAACCTGTATGCACCTAATTACATAGCCTAAAAATATATAAAACGAAACTGACAGAACTACAAGAAAGATTCACTGTTATAATAGGAGATTTTAATACAACCTTAGTATTTTATCAAATAGAAAAGAATTATAAAGGTGTAGTGTATCCAGTAGAACTTTCCAAGATGATAGAAATGTTCTGTTCTGCACTGTTTAATACAGTAGCCACTAGTCACATGTGGCTTTTGAGCACTTGAAATGTTAGCTAGTATGATTGAGGAACTGAGTTTTAAATTTTATTTATTAATTTAATTTAATTTTTTTTTTGAGACAGACTCTCACTCTGTCACCCAGGCAGGAGTAGAGTGGTGCGATCTCGGCTCACTGCAACCTCTGCCTCCCAGGTTCAAGTGATTCTTCTGCCTCAGCCTCCCGAGTAGCTGGGATTACAGTTATGTGCCACCACACCCGGCTAATTTTTGTATTTTTAGTAGAGACAGGGTTTCATCATATTGGCCAGGCTGGTCTCGAACTCCTGACCTCAAGTCATCTGGCTGTTTTGGCTTCCCAAAGGGTTGGACTTACAGTCATGAGCCACTGTGCCCGGCTAATTTTATTTAATTTTAACCAGCCACGTGTGACTAGTGGCTATTATATTGGAAGCACAGGTACAGAAATGATTATTTTTATTTTTACCTTTTTTCTGAGACAGAGCCTCACTCTATTTCCCAGGCTGGAGTGCAGTGGTGTGATCTCGGCTCACTGCAAGCTCCACCTCCCGGGTTCACGCCATTCTCCTGCCTCAGCCTCCCAAGTAGCTGGGACTACAGGCGCCCACCACCACGCCTGTCTAATTTTTTTGTATTTTTAGTAGAGATGGGGTTTCACCATGTTAGCCAGGATGGTCTCTATCTCCTGGCCTCGTGATCCGCCCACCTCGGCCTCCCAAGAGGCTGGAATTACAGGTGTGAGCCACTGTGCCTGGCCAGAAATGATCATTTTTTTATCCATATATCTATCAGTATGTAATATCAAAGTGTAGAGACAAAACAAAAGAGAGGAGGCAAACATAAAAACCTGTTGGGAATGAAAATGTGTGCATTCCATGTCTGTTGGTTGATGCTGGTGTGTAGACTGAGATCGCAGGTGAGACCATGGCACAGAACACTTCATGCACCGTCTTCATGTGGCTTGGGATTTCTCAAGGGATTCTAGCACCTGGCTGCCTGTGATTTGCCCCAAGAGACAGAGAGTGGAGCAGAGACAAACACATGTGCCACCCTCCTTTAGTTGCAGATTCATGTGTAAAGTAGATGATGATGTCTTAAGCCACTAAATTTGGGGATTATTTTTCATACAGGAGTTGATGATTGGAATAGATACCTAGGGAATATGTTAAAACATTGAAAGATATTAAAATGGAGTCTCAAAAGATTGGGCATGGTGGCCCATTCCTATAATCCTAGCATTTTGGGAGGCTGAGGCGGGGTGGATCATTTGAGGTCAGGAGCTCGAGACTAGCCTGGGCAACATGGTGAAACCCTGTCTCTACTAAAAATACAGAAAAATTAACCAGATGTGGTGGCTCACACTTGTATTCCCAGCTACTTGGGAGGCTGAGGCAGGAGAATCACTTGAACCTGAGACGGAGGTTGCAGTAAGCTGAGATCATGCCACTGCACTCCAGCCTGCAGCCTGGGTGACAGAGCGAGAGACTCCATCTCAGGAAAAAAAAAAAAAAGGATTTGCATACTATGTTTATGAATTGAAATTCATTGGCCGGGTGCAGTGGCTCATGCCTATAATCCCAGCACTTTGGGAGGCTGAGTTGGGCAGATCACGAGGTCAGCAGATCGAGACCATCCTGGCTAACACGGTGAAACCCCATCTCTACTAAAAACACAAAAAATTAGCCAGGCGTGGTGGCGGGCACCTGTAGTCCCAGCTACTCGAGAGGCTGAGGCAGGAGAGTGGCATGAACCCGGGAGGCGGAGCTTGCAGTGAGCCGAGATAGCGCCACTGCTCTCCAGCCTGGGCGACAGCGAGACTCCATCTCAAAAAAAAAAAAAAGAGACTGATTATAAAGGGATATGAGGGAACTTTCTTGGATGATGGAAATATGTATATAATATTCTCCTGCTTTGACATTCTAATAGGCTACAATCCCTAGCCCTTGGCAGCCACTGATCTGATTTCTATCCTTATAATTTGCTTTTTTCCAAACATGTAAATGAAACACAGATGTAGCCTTTTGTGTCTGAATTCTTTTTTTTTTTTTTTTTTTTTTTTTTTTTTTTTTTCCCGGGGTGGTTGAATGGTGCGGTCTCGACTCACCGTAACCTCCACCTCCCAGGTTCAAGTGATTCTCCTGCCTCAGCCTCCCGAGAAGCTGGGATTACAGGCATGCGCCACCCTGCCTGGGTCATTTTGTATTTTTAGTAGACATAGGGTTTCTCCATGTTGGTCAGGCTGGTCTCAAACTTCCAACCTCAGGTGATCTGGCCGCTTCGGCCTCCCAAAGTGTTGGGATTATAGGTGTGAGCCACGGTGCCCGGCCCTTCTTTTTTTTTTTTTTTTTTTTTTTTTAGGTGGTCTCACTCTGCCACTCAGGCTGCAGTGCAATAGTGCAATCATGGTTCACTGCAACCTTGAACTCCAGGGCTCAAGTGATCCTCCCATCCTCAGCCTCCCAAGTAGCTGGGAGTACAGGCACATGCCACCACGCCTGGTCATTTTAAAAAATTTGTGGAGGTGGGGTCTCACTTTGTTGCCCAGGCTGATCTCGAACTCCTGGGCTCAAGTGATCTACCTTAGCCTCCCAAAGTGTTGGGATTGTAGGTATGAGCCACCATGCCTGACCTGTGTCTGATTCCCATCACTTAGCATGTTGTAACACATGTCAGTGATTTTGGTTCCTTTTTATTACATAGTAGTAGACTTAGTAGTCGAAGTGGTAGTCTACTACTAAGTAGCAGGCTTAGTAGTCTACTAAGTTATATAGGAAAAATACACTAAATATCTAATACGGTATATAATGAAGTGTCTTATATAGTGTATTTGTTTCATAGGGCTGGTATAACAAACTGGGAAGCTTAAATAACAGAAATGTATTGTCTCACAGTTCTGGAGGTTAGGAGTCTGAAATCAAGATGTTTGCAGGGTTGGTTCCTTAAGAGGTTTGTGTTTCTCTCCTGGCTTCTGGTGGTCCCATGTGTTTTCTTGGTTTGTGGCAGCATAACTCCAGTCTCTGCCTTAATCTTGACATGGCCCATTATGTATTGGTGTAACAGAATACATGAAGTTAGGTAATTCATGAAGAAAAGAGGTTTAGTTGGCTCATAATTCTGGTGGCTGGAAAGTTCAAGACTGGGCAGCTGGGCCTCAAGCTGCTTAAACTCGTGGCAGAAAGTGGAAGGGCAGCAGGTGTGTGTAGAGATCACATGGTGACAGAGGAGGCAAGGGAGAGACCGAAGAAGTCAGACTGTTCAACAACCCACTCTAGTGGGAACTAATCCATCCCTGCCAATGACAGCTCACCCCTGTGGGAGCGCATTAATTTATTTATGAGGGATGTGCCCTCATGATCCAAACACCTCCCACGAGACTTCACCTCCCAGCACTGCCACATTGGGAATAAAATTTCAGCATGGGTTTTGGTGAGGACAAACCATAGTAGACATCTTCTCCCTGTGTGTGTGTCTCTCTGTGTCTAAAGGTCCTCTGTTTTAGGGACATCAGTCATTGGATTAAGGCCCATCCTAATGACCTCATTTTAACCTGATTACCCTTGAAAATACCTTATTTCCAAGTAAGATCACATCCTGAGGTGCTGAGGATTAGGGCTTTACTATATTATTTTGAGGAGACACAGTTCAACCCATGACATTGGATGGATCACAATTTTTTCATCCATTCACTGGTTCGTGAACATGTGAATTGTTCCCATCATGTTAGATAATTCAAAACAGAAGACAAGAAGAAACTTAGTTTAATCATTCTTTTCAACCTCTTACTATGTGGAAGAGGAGGGGGCGTATTCCTTTGCACAGATTCTCACCTATGTTCCTGTCTGGAAAACGTGCTACTAAGCACAGAATGCTGGGCCACAGAAAGAGGAGACTCATAGACTTAAAGTAGAAGCAAAACAAACATGATGGCATGTATATATCTAGTTTAATATTTTGTTTTGTTTCACTTGTAGTTGTTTTTACCTTGAACTTTTCTTTTAATCTTTTGCGGGAGGATGTATTTAAGCTTTTGTCTCATGTGTTCCATGATGAATTAACTGACTTGAGTAACTAGAGTAGGTCATGGCCAAACTTAAATGTTCAGTTCTGCACCAGTTCCCTTTTGTCCCATGTTCTCTGGACCACGACCCCTGGCCCCAGCAGTTCTTTCCGAGATACTTCCTCTCAGTGTCTTGGTGGACTCACTGTGGTTTGAAAAGCAGCCATGAAAGAACATGAAGTTTGCAGAGGGAGTTAGGACTGAAGCGAACGTGCAGGGAGACAGTAGAGGGACAGCTTGGGGAAGACTTCCCGAATGTTGATTTCAGTAATTTTAGCTTCTACGACAGCGATTTTCCTACTGTCAGAGACAGCTCATTAAAGTGAAAATTATAGGGAAAATGTCAGTAGACTTAGTCACATCATTTCAGTAAATATTTTTTAAGGATTTATTCACCATCCCAGCTGCTAGAGTGCAAAGATGAATGGATTAGATCTCGTAGGTCCTGCTAAGGAATTTTGTCTTTCTTGTGGGGAGCCATTGAAAGTTTTCAAACAGGGGTGACATGATCAACTATGAAGTCTGGCAGGGATGTGAAGGCAAGATAAGATGTAAATGACATCTTTTATCATATAGTCCAAAACGTTAAATAAAAATAGGTTTAAAATGAACACCGATACAGGAGTCTCAGAGAATATGCTAAGCGTAAAACATAGGTAACAAAACATGCACACTGTAATTTCACTTTTGTTGAAAAAAATAAAAGATGAAAAAAAGCCTACAGGAAATACACCAAAATTCAAACAGCTTCCTTCCCTCCCTTTCTCTCTCCCTCCCTTCTTTCCTTCCTGTTTTGAGACAGGGTCTCACTCTGTTACTCAGGCTGGAGTGCAGTGGCACGATCTTGGCTCACTGTAGCCTCAACCTCCTGGGCTCAAGCCATCCTCCCAACTCAGTGCCCCAAGTACCTGGGACTACAGCCATGCATCACCATGCCCGGCTAATTTTTTTTTTTTTTTTTGAGACGGAGTCTTGCTCTGTTGCCCAGGCTGGAGTGCAGTGGCAAGATGTCAGCTCACTGCAAGCTGCAAGCTCTGCCTCCTGGGTTCATGCCATTCTCATGCCTCAGCCTCCCGAGTAGCTGGGACTATAGGCGCCTGCCACCACGCCCGGCTAATTTTTTGTATTTTTAGTAGAGACAAGGTTTCACCTTGTTAGCCGGGATGATCTTGATCTCCTGACCTTGTGATCTGCCTGCCTCGGCCTCCCAAGGTGCTGGGATTACAGTCGTGAGCCACCGCGCCCGGCCTGCTCCTGGCCCATGCCCGGCTAATTTTTTGAACTTTTTCTTA
>NC_037670.1:173645442-173646357 GCF_003255815.1 Theropithecus gelada
TTTTTTTTTTTTTTTTTTTTTTGAGATGGAGTCTCGCTCTGTCGCCCGGGCTGGAGTGCAGTGGCCGGATCTCAGCTCACTGCAAGCTCCGCCTCCCGGGTTCACGCCATTCTCCTGCCTCAGCCTCCCGAGTAGCTGGGACTACAGGCGCCCGCCACCTCGCCCAGCTAGTTTTTGTATTTTTTAGTAGAGACGGGGTTTCACCGTGTTAGCCAGGATGGTGTCGATCTCTTGACCTCGTGATCCGCCCGTCTCGGCCTCCCAAAGTGCTGGGATTACAGGCTTGAGCCACCGCGCCCGGCCTGCTCCTGGCCCATGCCCGGCTAATTTTTTGAACTTTTTCTTAGAGACAGGGTTTGCCTTGTTGGCCAGGCTGGTGTCAAACTCCTGAGCTAAAGTGATTCAGCTGCCTTGGCCTCCCAAAGTGTTGGGATTATAGTTGTGAGCCACTGCGGCCAGCCCTAACAGCTTATTTCTGTGTGAGAATATTTTGTGTAATATTTTCTTTCTATTCTTCAGCATTTCCCAACATTATTAATGCAATATCTACATATAATTTTTAGTATCAATAAAGGACTTTTTTTTTTTTTTTTGAGACGGGGTCTCGCTCTATCATCCAGGCTGGAGTGCAGTGGCGTGATCTTGGTGCACTGCAAACTCTGCCTCCCGGGCTCATGCCATTCTCCTGCCTCAGTCTCCTGAGTAGCTGGGACTACAGGTGCCTGCCACAACGCCCGGCTAATTTTTTTGTGTTTTTAGTAGAGATGGGGTTTCACCATGTTAGCGAGGATGGTCTCCATCTGCTGACCTCGTGATCCACCTGCCTCGGCCTCCCAAAGTGCTGGGATTACAGGCGAGAGCCACCACGCCCGGCCCAGATGTGCTTTTTTTTTTTTTTTTTTTTTTAAATTAAAA
>NC_037670.1:173646456-173675064 GCF_003255815.1 Theropithecus gelada
TTTTTTTTTTTTTTTTTTTTTTAAATTAAAAGAAACTAGGTAACTCTAAGCACTGATAGACTTGAACATTGCTTTCTTTACTTGATGTTTGGAAGTGACATTTTCTGACTCTGTGTCTTTGATCTTTCAGCACAGGAGAAAACGACGCTCCACACCTTTAACTTCTTCCACACTTTCTTCACAAGCAACAGAGAAAAGCTCCTATTTTCAGACCACCGAGATCTCACTCTGGACGGTGGTGGCTGCTATTCAGGCTGTGGAGAAGAAGATGGAGTCCCAGGCTGCCCGGCTACAGAGCCTGGAGGGACGCACGGGGACAGCTGAGAAGAAGCTGGCTGACTGTGAGAAGATGGCCGTGGAGTTTGGGAACCAGCTAGAGGGCAAGTGGGCCGTGCTAGGGACCCTGCTGCAGGAGTACGGGCTGCTGCAGAGGCGGCTGGAGAACGTGGAGAACCTGCTGCGCAACAGGAACTTCTGGATCCTGCGGCTGCCCCCGGGCAGCAAGGGGGAGGCCCCCAAGGTAGTCTCATTGAGGATTAAAAGTTAGAAGAGAAGGGGGAGCCAGCCCTTTAATATGTAAGCACCTCAGTTGCTGGCTTTTCTGTCATAGCTGTGAGTAGAGGCACTCACGGTGTGCCATTGGTGATTCCAGGTGTCCAGGTCACTGGAGAATGATGGCGTCTGTTTCACCGAGCAGGAATGGGAGAATCTGGAGGACTGGCAGAAGGAGCTCTACAGAAATGTGATGGAGAGTAACTATGAGACACTGGTCTCTCTGAGTGAGTAGCAGTTTTCTCCCTAGAATTCTGTCTCAGACATACTACAATTCCTGGCCGGTAGCTTGTAATTCAGACTACACCTGTGGCTCTTGTGGCTGTGGGTCTGTTGGCTTGCGCGGGTGGAGAAATGCAAGTCTCTAGGTCCTCCCATTTACAGAGACTTTTGGAAAGCTCTCGGCGTTGTGCCTTTCGTGTTTCTTTTCTGTGGTCACATGGTCTGTTCTTGATAGTATTTTCTAATAAATAAAATGTCATATACCCTACAGTGTGATATGGCTAGGGTTCCTCATGTTGTTTTTTGATTTGTTTTATCTTTTTTTTTTTTTTTTTTTTTGAGATAGAGTCTAGCTCTGTTGCCCAGGCTGGAGTGCAGTGGCGCGATCTTGGCTCACTGCCTCCCGGGTACAAGTGATTCTCCTGCTTCAGCCTCCCAAGTAGCTGAGATTACAGGTGCCCACCACCATGCCCAGTTAATTTTTGTATTTTTAGTAGAAACAGGGTTTTACCGTGTTGGCCAGGCTGCTCTTGAACTCCTGACCTCGTGATCTGCCCGCCTTGGCCCTGCCAAGTGCTGGTATTACAGGTGTAAGCCACTGTGCCAGGCCTGTTTTATTTATTTATTTTTTTTTTGAGACTCTGTCACCTAGGCTGGAGTGCAGTGGTATGATGTCGGTTCACTGCAGCCTTGACAGCTTGGGCTCAAATGATTCTCCCACCTCAGTTTTCCAAGTAGCTGGGATTACAGGCACACGCCACTGCGCCTGGCTAATTTTTAAATTTTATTTAGAGACGTGGGTCTTACTATATTGCCCAGGTTGGTCTTGAACTCTTGGGCTTAAGTGATCCACCTGCATCGGCCTCCCAAAGGGATTACAGGCATGAGCCTCCGCACGTGGCCTCCCATGCTGTTTTTAATATTTAAGACTATTTGAGATGGGTATGGTAGCTCACATCTGTAATCCCAACACTGGGAAGCCAAGGTGGGAGGATAGCTTGAGGCTAGGAGTTTGAAACCAGCCTGGGCAACATAGTGAAATCTCCTTTGCTTAAAAGAAAAGAAAAAAGATGATTTGACAACCCTATGTTACCTTGGATGAGGCAGGCAGCACAGGCTGACCAAAAGCATTTTCTTGGTGTTTGGCCAGAATTATAGCTGGTCATTGTGGTCTCAATGATTTTTGCTTGTTGATTAGAAGTGCTACTTAATAGGTATAAGTCTTTATATGCAAAATGTTACCTATTACATAATAAATGCGTTTTGTTTGGTAGACAAAGTCTTTTAAAACCTAGGTACGTGGAGGAGTGTCAAGTGCCTGGAGCAGAGTAAGAGGTAAAGAAAATAGAAAATGGGCCAGAAAAGTGACCTTGTAAGCTTGGTTGGGTCACATGCTCTCATTGGGACTGTTTCCTTGTCTGTCCCAGTGTCCATCTTACCTTGCAGTGCCTTAGCAAGGATGAAATTAGATCCCCCAAAAGGAAGCATTGGCAAGACTTAAACTGCACACACTTGGAGAGGCAGAGGTGGGTGGTGGTGCCATCAGGGGCAGTGGTAGCTCTGTAACCTGCCTGCCTGAGCCACAGGCCCTCTAATGGAGGAGCACTGGAGGTAGCAGCTAGCCAAGTCAGTCGTTAGGATTGGCCAGAATTTTTTTTTTTTTTTTTTTTGAGACGGAGTCTCGCTCTGTCTCCCGGGCTGGAGTTGCAGTGGCCGGATCTCAGCTCACTGCAAGCTCCGCCTCCCGGGTTCACGCCATTCTCCTGCCTCAGCCTCCCGAGTAGCTGGGACTACAGGCGCCGCCACCTCGCCCGGCTAGTTTTTTGTATTTTTTAGTAGAGACGGGGTTTCACCATGTTCACCAGGATGGTCTCGATCTCCTGACCTCGTGATCCACCCGTCTCGGCCTCCCAAAGTGCTGGGATTACAGGCTTGAGCCACCGCGCCCGGCCAGGATTGGCCAGAATTTTATAATTGTCCCAAACTGCTAGGGGAAACTGACATGAGCAGTAGCCTTTGAATCTGTTGAAGCTTTAGTGTTTTCTCCCTGCCATTGGTCACCTTGGTCATTGGCAGCTGATCAGTGTGCAGTGAGCTTTTGCTCTCTCCTGGACTCACACCGTGCTGTTTCCCCACCCAGAGGTCCTTGGCCAGACAGAGGGAGAAGCGGAGTTGGGTACAGAGATGCTGGGTGACTTGGAAGAGGAAGGTCCTGGTGGTGCCCACCCAGGTGAGTGGCTCTGGAATATTCTGTTCCCTTCCATAGCCCTCTGCAGCCTAGAGTGAGCTTTCCCATGGCTGACCTGCCAGGTGCTGACTTGGTAAACTCATCTGGCTTTGCTTGTTCTGGACTCCTTTATGATTGTTGTTAGTTCAGCTGTTACATGTGCCTCAACTCCTACCATCCTGTGGGGTCTTTAAGACTAGCGGCCACATCAGGCCGGGCGCGGTGGCTCAAGCCTGTAATCCCAGCACTTTGGGAGGCCGAGGCGGGCGGATCACGAGGTCAGGAGATCGAGACCATCCTGGCTAACATGGTGAAACCCCGTCTCTACTAAAAATACAAAAAACTAGCCGGGCGTGGTGGCGGGCGCCTGTAGTCCCAGCTACTCGGAGGCTGAGGCAGGAGAATGGCCTGAACCTGGGAGGCGGAGCTTGCAGTGAGCCGAGATCGCGCCACTGCACTCCAGCCTGGGTGACACAGCGCGAGACTCCGTCTCAAAAAAAAAAAAAAAAGACTAGCAGCCACATCAATCACTCTTCTTCATGCCCTACAGAATAGAGTACCATACTAGGCGGTAGTCAAAACCTGCCGGAGATTGAGTGTGGGCATGTCAGAGCTTCAGGAGGGAAGGCAGTGCAGAAAAAGCACTTGTCACTAGGTAATTTGGGAGGTTATGGAGGAAGAACAGAGCTGGACATGAATTTTTAAGCTGTAGGTTTAGTTTGTCTTTAATCCTTCAGATGTGTTATTTTAACACTCTTAATTTAGTATAGTTGTTATGGTGTATTCTGTCATTTTTCCCAGAGATTAAATATAAATTTGTAGACAAGCTTGGAGAACTATAGTTTACAGTATTTTATAAGAGTAATACATTGATATTTCCAATCAACATTGGAAAAACTATACATGAATAGTTTTATACAAGTCTTGGAACCTAGCCAGTGTCATCCTCCTCCATGTTGTCCTAATTCACTTATTCCTGGGGTGCTTCTGAAATTGACAGATGTTTGTTTGGTCCTGAAGAAACCAAAGGTACTAGAATGTGATCTTTTTTGTTGGTCTTCTTCCACTTTGCAGCAGGTGGGGTCATGATCAAACAGGAGCTACAGTATACACAGGAAGGCCCTGCGGATCTTCCTGGAGAGTTCTCATGCATTGCTGAAGAGCAGGCTTTCCTGAGCCCGGAGCAGACTGAGCTCTGGGGTGGTCAGGGCAGTTCTGTCCTCCTGGAAACAGGTCCTGGGGACTCGACTCTACAGGAGCCTGTTGGTGGTAGAGATCCTAGCAGCAGCAGAACTGTGGGCTGCCCGAAGCAGAAATCTCATAGGCAGGTACAGCTGGGCCAGGAATGTGGGCAGGGCCTGAAGCTGAAAAAGGACACTTCCCGCCCCTACGAATGTTCTGAGTGTGAGATCACCTTCCGCTATAAGCAGCAGCTGGCCACACACCTGAGCAGCCACTCTGGGTGGGAGTCTTGTACACCTGAGGAGCCAGAGGAGAGCCTTAGGCCCAGGCCACGGCTGAAACCGCAGACCAAAAAGGCCAAGCGACATCAGTGTGATGTGTGCCTGAGGAGCTTCAGCTGCAAGGTGAGCCTGGTGACCCATCAGCGTTGCCACCTGCAGGAGGGGCCCAGTGCCAGCCAACATGTCCAGGAGAGGTTCTCACCCAACAGCCTGGTTGCCCTGCCTGGCCACATCCCTTGGAGGAAAAGCCGGAGTTCCCTCATCTGTGGTTACTGTGGCAAGAGCTTCAGTCACCCATCTGACTTGGTGCGGCACCAGCGCATCCACACGGGTGAGCGGCCCTACAGCTGTACCGAGTGTGAGAAGAGCTTTGTCCAGAAGCAGCACCTCCTGCAGCACCAGAAGATCCACCAGCGGGAGCGGGGCGGGCTGGCCCTGGAGCCCGGAAGGCCCAATGGCCTGCTTTAAGGGTGCAGCCCCTCGCCCGTCTGGGGGGCGGAGGGGGGTGGCATTGGTTCCCCCAAAGAGCCACTGCAGTCAGGGACTGAGTTCTTCCTGAGGGCAGTTGTTTCTGATTTGCCTTCCCTTGTCCCAGTACCAAGCCAAGCCCAAAGGCTGTCCTGAAAACCCCGTGGAAGAAGAGTCCAGGCCAGGTCTTTACCCTGCTGCCAAGTTTGCTGTTTCTTGGCACCTTCAGGTCTCTGGTTTTCTCATTCATGCCAATGCTTGTGGGCTGGGGTTGGCGTTCTGACCCCACAGGGACTGGTGGCTGGTTCCAGGGCTCGTCCTGGCATTTCATGTCTTCCCACGGGGTTGAGTTGGGCCATAGGGGTGAGCAGCTGCCTAGAAGAGTTCTGGGAAGTGTAACCCTCCATTTTTTCTTGTTTTGTAATCTCTGTTTAATAACAAGTAGAAGAAATAATTTAAATGAACTGCTTAACCCTACTCTGAAGAACCTTTTTTGGAATTAGATTTTAGTTAATTTTTTAAAGAATACAGCCCAACTTTTTTTTTTTTTTTTTTTACATTTTAAGAGTTGTAGAAGTTGTTCCTCACTTGGGGACTGGACCTGCCCTCTAGGAGGGAATTGTTAATGGGGCTCTTTTAGCCCACTGATGCTTACTTAGGCCAGAGAGCAGGGGACACGGTGCTAGGTTCCCTCGTGTGGTGCTTGGTGCTCTCAAATTGTCTGAAAAGGACCAAGAGGAAAAGAGTCGGAGGGGTAGACCCTGCAGCCCCTGTTGAGAAGAAAGATTCCAGTGAAGTTGCTGATGGTATGGCTGTGGTCTGGGACTTACGGTGTCTCAGCATACCCCTATCCTCTTCCCACCACCTCCTGGCTGTGTTCTGCAGCCTCCCAGAGTAGAAAACAACTTTGTTACTTAAGGTTGTTCACCTTGTACTAGTGGTTATTTGAGTTTGTTCCTATTACACCAATCCTTACTTGAGGTGGTTCAGATTACAGTTTCCAAATGCATTCTGAGATTGCCTATTCCAGAGAGGGTAGAGAAAAAGCACACAGATGCTTGTCTTAGGAGTGTTGAATGTGTGCCCCACTGCTGTCTGGGGGGATGGGAGTGGGCTCTGGGGTCATATGTGAACATCCCCTTGGATGATTTGCAGTTGCCTAGAATAAAACTTGCTACTAGCAAAACAAACAAAAAAAAGTTCATACTGGATGTTTTTCTCCATCTGTCAGAACACTCTCCTGGGGTCAAGGTGGAGGAGAGGCACCTGACCTGGAGTGATGACAGGGAAGGACTGATGGTACAGCCTGACCTGCACTTTCACTTAAACCTAGGACAGAAAACAAGATGTGGCATGGGTGAGAATATTCAGGGGACCTGGAGACAGTCTGGGTGATGGCTATTGGGAGGTAGAAAGAGTAGGTGAAATGTGGGTACCCCAGCGAGTGCCAGGCAGCTGTTACGAGCATTGGCTTAGATATATGCCTAGCCATCTGGATCCATCTTAAACACAATGCTGAGGGGAAAAGATAAGAAATTGAGATCTATAATATAACACCATTTATATAAATTAAAAATGCATGCACACAATACATTTTGTAAGAACACTTAGGACCAACGGAGACACGTTAAAGACATTACAGTTTTCCATGGGGAGAGTGAACAAATAGATAGAAGGAAACTTGGGTTGCTATAAGGCAGAGGTCCCCAACCTTTTTGGCACCAGGACTGGTTTCATAGAAGACAGTTTTTCCACAGACAGTGGTGGGAGATGGGATGGTTTTGGAATGAAACCGTTCCACCTCAGATCATCAGGCATTAGATTCTCATAAGGAGCGCACAACCTAGATCCCTCTCATGTGCAGTTCACAATAGGGTTCATTCTATGAGAATTTAATGCAGCCACTGATCTGACAGGAGGCAGAGCTCACTTGCTGTGTGGTCTGGTTCCTAACAGGCCATGGACCAGTACTGATCCACAACCCAGGGGTTGGGGCCCCCTGCTATAAGGTATAGGATTGTCTTGTTACAGAAACTGAACATGGAGGGAATCCTTGTAGGGCCGGCACCATGCGAGGTGGGTAGTAGCTTCGTCAGGAAAACCTTTGGAGTTTCTTTCCTAAGTTTCTTCTGCAGTCTTTTCTTACCCTCAAGCCTTTGCCTTATAGATACCCTCTCTGTCCTGTCCTTAGTTACTCTTACTTCCCAATTGTTGAGCATTCTAATGTGACCAGCCTTAGGCCTTGCATTGTGGGGAAAAGTGAAGCACAGAATATGGTCCTACTTCTCCAATAAAGTTAAGTTTTCCTTGAGGCTGGGAAATAATTGTATCAAGCAATTGGACTCCTGCTGACACTTGTTGAATACTTGTGTGCTAGGCACTATTTATTTCCATGAAAACAAGTCCTCATAGTTTTGAGTGGTGAGTATGATTTTACCTAATTTTCCATATGAGATGTGGGAGGAGGCCTGAGAAGTGAAGTAAGATGGCAGAGGTGATGGAAACCCAGACCATCTTGCTTCAGAGCTGCACACTTGGCTGTGGGGTGGTATTGCTTCTGTAGTTAAGAACTCTGTCAAAGCTGGATTCTATGTCCTGAAGTGTGGGCTCTCAGCTGGCAGCAGCAGCAGCAGCAGCAGCATCCTCTAGGAGTGTGAAATGGTGCAGACTCAGGCTCCACCTAGGCCCCCGAATCAGAATCTGCATCTCAACAAGCTCTCCAGGTGGTTCTGTGCGTGCAGAGGCACTGTCTTATGGGATAGGAAGGACTCGCCTCTTCTTGCCTGCTTCTGCCATCCTTCATTGAAAGCCTGTTCTGCCAGGTGCTGAGGAGAAAACAGGAAATGGACTGTCAGAAGGACAGGGATGATGAAGTTAGAAAGATTGAAGTCAACAGGGAAGAATTAAATGCCAAATGTTAGTGACTCATCTATCCTGCCTTTTCTACCCTTCTTGTTCCCAAAGTTAAGGTCCTAGTCATCATTCACCTGAGCTTTTCAGTAACCAGTAGGTCTTCTGCTCTTAGTCACATCCGTTTTGATTCCAGAGTTAATGTCCTTGCACACAACTGGATGTAGACTTTCCTCAAAACCTTGCAATGGCTTTCAGCAGCTACTGATAATGAGCAGTCTTTTTAGTATAGAACTCAAGACTCTGACAACCTGCATCACCCTCCATTTTTTTCTCTTTTCACTCTATGCTGCTGCCACATTGGGCTTCCTGTCATTCATTCATTCATTCATTTTTAAAAAAAATTTTTGAGACAGGGTCTCTGTTGCCCAGACTGAGTGTGCCATCACAGCTCACTGCAGCCTTGACCTCTTGGGCTCAATGGATCCTTCCATCACAGCCTCCCGAGTAGTGGGGACTACAGGTGTGCACCAACCACACCCAGCTGATTTTTGTACCTTTTGTAGAGACAGGGTCCCACTATATTGCCCAGGCTGGTATCGAACTCCTAGGCTCAAGCGATCCTCCTGCCTCAGCCTCCCAAAGTGCTGGAATTACAGCTGTGAACCACCACGTCTGGCCTCCTGTCTTACTGAATAAGCCGTGCTCTTTCCCTCTCTGCAGTGTCGTCCTCTGAACCAAACACTATTTTTCACTGTTTTGGTTTATAAGCCCCTTCTGTGAAAGCTTCCCTCATCCATTTCTTTCATTGACCAAATACATACTGAGCCCCTGTTATCTAGGCACTGTTTTAAATACACATCAATGAACAAAATGAAGATCTTTGCCCTTATTGAGTTTATGTTCTTTCAAAATCAGTTTTCTTCCTTTACTGCACCTTTGCACAGCCCTTTCCTAGGTGAGGACAGTATTCCGTTCTGCCTTAGAGTTTTGTTCACACAAATACCTGAGTATCCTCCCTGTGCAGAATTCTACAGAGGGGTACAAGGATAAATCTTGCTCTTGGACTTACAGGCTGCTAAGGGGATATAAGAGAATAGTAATGTCTTCAGATAAGTGAGGGTAAAAGGCTGTAAGCATTCAGAGAACAATCATTTTAGGCATGAGACATTGGGTAGACTTTGCCATAGGTGGTATTTGAACTGGCCTTCTAAGGATGGCAGGAAGGACATTCTAAATGGAGGTGACATGACCAAGTGAGGAGACATTATGGGGCATGTACAGAAGAGGAGTTCATCCAATTTGGGGAGGGTGGAGTGTGAGAAGGAGAGTAGTGGGTGTTACAGTTGGGTCAGGCTTCAAGGAGTCTGGATTTTATTCAGTTGGTAATGGGGAGCTGAAGCATTTTGAGCAAAAGAGTGACCCGATTCTAGCTGTGATTTGGGAATACTAGTAAGAATTAGCCGGGCGCAATGGCTCACGCCTGTAATCCCAGCACTTTGGGAGGCTGAGACAGGTGGATCACAAGGTCAGGAGATCGAGACCACCCTGGCTAACACGGTGAAACCCCGTCTCTACTAAAAATACAAAAATTAGCCGGGCACGGTGGCAGGCGCCTGTAATCCCAGTCACATGGGAGGTTGAGGCAGGAGAATGGCGTGAACCCGGGAGGTGGAGCTTGCAGTGAGTGGAGATTGCACAATTGCACTACAGCCTGGGCGACAGAGCGAGACTCCGTCTCAAAAAAAAGAATTATACTGTGCTTTTTGGGGGTTGGGGTGGGGTGTGGGATATGCTAGGTTTCGAGTGAGACCAAGGAAGAGTCAGTGAGGACTTACCTGATTGGGTGCAGCTGCAAGGGAAGGGAGCAATAGGTAAGACCAAGACACAGTCACAGGATGTGATGCTGTGGGGAAGAAGGGACTATGTCTTTTTTTTTTTTTTTTTTTTTTGAGACGGAGTCCTGTTCTGTTGCCCAGGCTGGAGTGCAGTGGCGCGATCTCAGCTCACTGCAAGGTCCACCTCCTGGGTTCAGGCCATTCCCCTGCCTCAGCCTCCCAAGTAGCAGTAGCTGGGACTACAGGCACCCGCCACCACGCCCGGCTAATTTTTTGTATTTTTAGTAAAGATAGGGTTTCACCGCATTAGCCAGGATGGTCGCCATCTCCTGACCTCATGATCCGCCCACCTCAGCCTCCCAAAGTGCTGGGATTACAGGCAGGCGTGAGCCACCTCGCCTGACCCCAGGAGGGACCATGTCTTAATCCTGTCAGCCTCCACAGCTCTCAGCACAGGTGCTTGGCACATAGGTGCTCAGCAAATGTTTGCTGAATGAGAAAGTATAATGGATGTTCACAGAATAGGGAGCTTGGTGTTGTCTGAAATAGGAAAGGCTTCTATGGAAGAAGGGAGACTTGGTTGTACTTCTGGTCTCCCTCTACTAATGCTTCCGTTCCTAACATCTTTATAATTCTGTGTGGGTCCACCTCCTAATCTAAATTACATTCCTGGTTTGGACGATGAGGGAGCCACAGCAATTCTGTCTCTGACCTGCCCCTATCTCTTGGCTGAGGATGTTCTGGTGGGGACAGTGGCACTTGAGTGTGCTGACCTCTTGAGTGACCCTAGGTGCTACTTTGATGGCCCTCAAACTGTGACAACCCCACCTTCTGGAGGTGGAGTCACCCTTGTTACTCCACGGACTGGGCCTCCACTGGATGTTGTTAGTCCACCCAGAGATAATCAGGTCCTGGAAATCTGATCCCCAAAAAAGCAAACTCACAAGAGACAGATTAAAGATGAATGTAGGCTGAGCATGGTAGCTCATGCCTGTAATCTCAGCACTTTTGGAGGCCGAGGTGGGTGGACTGCCTGAGGTCAGGAGTTTGAGACCAGCCTGGACAACAACATGGTGAAACCCCGTCTCTACTAAAAATACAAAAAATTAGCCTGGCATGGTGGTGGGCACCTGTAATCCCTGCTACTCGGGAGGCTGAGGCAGAAGAATCACTTGAACCCGGGAGGCGGAGGTTGCAGTGAACCGAGATCGTGTCATTGCACTCCAGCTTGGGCAACGAGCGAAACTCCATCTAAAAACAAAAACAAAAACGAAAACAAAAAAAACCATGTAATTTTAATTTATATCAGAGCTGACTTGACACGCTGGCTGGTCTGCTCAGAAACCACATTATGGTGCGAAGTGTTCATTTATTAAATATATTTATAGAATCTGAGCATGGGAATGGGAGGTAGCTGTGGGACCCTGATAAACAGTGCCAAGGTTTTCAAACTGTGGTCACCAGACCAATAGAACCAGCATTTCTTGGGAACTAGTTAGAATTGCAAATTCGCATCACTTTCATCCCTTCCTGCTTCAGACCTAGAAATGCTGAGGTTTGTGCCTAGCATTCTGTGTTTTTAACAAGCACCCTCAGTGAACATGATGCACGCTCAAGTTTGAGTACCACTGACTTAAACTCTTTTCCTAAAAAAACGAAGACTAGCTGTCAAACATTATAGCACTCTTTTCTCAACAGATTAAATTCTAGCATTTTTGTCTCCAGCCCATTTTCCTGACCCCCCCGTTTTATTTTTTTTTTTTTTTTTGATACGGGGTTTTGCTCTTGTTGCTCAGGCTGGAGTACAATAGCGTGATCTCGGCTCACTGCAACCTCTGCCTCCCCGGGTTCAAGCAATGATCCTGCCTCAGCTTCCAGAGTAGTTCACCACCACACCCAGTTAATTTTTTGTATTTTTAGTAGAGATGGGGTTTCATCATGTTGGCCAGGCTGGTCTCAAACTCCTGACCTCAGGTGATCCATCGCCTCAGCCTCCCAGACTGCTGGGATTACAGGCGTGAGCCACGGCTCCTGGCCCATTTTCCTGACCCTTTCTGTTTGCATTGGGCCTCAACTGTTACTCTATAACGTCACCACTTACCGGTATTTTATAATCCTTAATAGATTGTACTGATCCCTGATAAGATCCTTGGGATGCTCTTAATGTCTTTAGTGCATATTTGCAGTTTGGGTCTTAGGTTGGGATAGTTCAACAAGCATTTCCAAAATGAATAATGCCAAATATTGATTTGACTTGTTACCTTAAAGTAACACGTCCTAACCTTTCCGCAAACTCTAGGGGTGCACCTTACTTAGGGTATCAGAGTGTGTTTTTTTCTGATAGTTGACCACGCTTTTGCTTGGCTCAAATATTGGTGAAAATAATTTCTCACCCCCGCAAAAAAAGAAAAAACCAAAACCAAAACCAAAAAACCCCAAACAAAACCAAACACAGAAACAAAACTGCAGATTTCTAGCGGGAAGAGTTTGCCAGCTTGTTGGACAAATAGTGTGAGATGAATGGGAAATGCGTTAAAGACAGAAAACAAAGCTTCAACTGCATACAGCACATTTAGTTCAATGTGCCTCAGCACAGGCCGAGGAAAATGGGTCCTGCGGTTTATTCAAGATGCCTCAGGGCCTAAATGAGAGATGGACTGATTCATACTTGCTGTGATCCGCAGCCTGGACCAAAGCTACAGAAGGGTCCTAATGGGTGGCTGAGGACTTTCCCTGGGTGGGCCCCGGGAGGAGGAAGGGACCCCAGCGTCCCCAGGAGGGGAGGGCAGGCTTAGGAGAAAAAAAAAAATCATACAATATTGACCTTTGTTCTGTAAAACATAAAAGAGTTTAAAAACGTTCATCTAAGTTTTCTTGGCTTCTCCCTGGGTACACACGTATCCTTTTTACTTTCCCCAACTCAGTTCTGTGGTGCGTGGGAGGCGCTGCAACAGAGTCTCGGTCCGGACTGGAGCCCCGGCGAGGGACGCCCCGGTTCCCCACGTAGCTTTCCCTCGCGAGGTTTCGCACTTTCCAGCGCGGCTCCTTCCCCCAGCCCTCCCGGCTCCCGCGTGGGACGCAGAGAGGGGCTGGGTGCCGCGCTGGCCCGGGAGTGGCTTATGCCTGACGCAGCCCGGATGGAGACCGTGGGACGCCCGCCCCGGCGTTGACTCCCGCGCCCCGGGTGAGGGTGGGCGGCCGCGCCTGGGTCCCGGACGCCGCGGGCGCTGAAGGCCTCGGGTGGGCGCGGCGCGGTGGCCGCGGGCGTGCGGTCCTACGGGCTGCAGGGGGCGCTGTGCACGCCCTCAGTCTCGGCCGCCGAGCTCAGCTCTTTTTAAAAGGGACAGCGGGGCACGTGGCTCGGGACGCAGTTCGCGGCCCCCTGGCAGTAGCTCCCAGGCTAGGCGGGTCCCGCTCCGCCTCCGCTGTCGCCGCCGCGCCGCCCCGGGCCCGACAGGCCGGGTCCAGGGACTGCAACCCAGCGAGGGACGCGGGTAGCCATGGCCGAAGCGGCGCCTGCCCGGGTAAGCGCCCTGGGCCCCGCGGACGCCGGGAAGGCCCAGGCCGCCGCTGCGTGAGCCCGCGCGAGGGACTCTGGCCGCGCGGGGCCGCCTGGCGAGAGGGCCCTGCGCGCAGCCTCCGCGCTCGCCGCCCCCGGCCCACCGCCCGGCCCGCGTCGAAGGCATAGACCGGGCGGCCCAAACTCCAGGCCCGGCGGGCGGGGCCCCGACGTCAGCGACTGACGATCCGGCCCTTCTGCGGCCTCTGCCAGCCCGGGCCTCAGAGTCACGCTCGGCGACTAGGAGGCCGCGCCTTGGAAGCATTGTTCCATTTGAGGCCCCGCGGCGCCCCCACAGCAGGCTGGGCGGGCAGGGGCAGCAGGCCCCACGGGACAGTCGCGGAGGCTGAGATGGGAAGGGACTGGCCCAGGGTCACGCATCTGTTAGAGGCGGGAGCCTCACGCCGGGGCAGGGACTTTGGAATTAGACACTTTAAAACGCCTCATAGTCTACTTTTACCAAAGAGAAAGATTTAAGTGTCGTTTACAAGAGAGATTGTAGATTAAAAAAAAAAATCAATGTAGCAGATTTAATTTAATTTTTTTTTTTTTTTTTAGAGGGAGTCTCGCTCTGTTGTGCATGCTGGAGTGCAGTGGCACGATCTCGGCTCACTGCAAGCTCCGCCTCCCAGGTTCAAGGGATTCTCCTTGAACTGGGACTCTCCGTGTAGCTGGGACTACAGGCGCCTGCTACCACGCCTGGCTAATTTTTCTATTTTTGATAGAGATGGAGTTTCACTATGTCGGCCAGGCTGGTCTTGAACCCCAGACCTCGTGATCTGCCCGCCCCGTCCTCCCAAAGTGCTGGCATTACAGATGTGAGCCACTGCACCCGGCCATTTAAAATTTTTTTAATTAAAAAATGTTTTTTATATCTATCTATCTATATCTATATCTATATTTTTTAGACAGGGTCTCTCAGCCAAGCTGGAGTGCAGTGGTGGGATCTCATCTCACTGCAACCTCTGCCTCTGCCTCCCAGGTTCAAGTGATTCTCCTACCTCAGCCTCCCAATCCCAAGTAGCTGGGATTACAGGCGCAGGTGCCTGTCTCGTATATATCTATCTATCTGTCTATCTATCTATCTAGATATATATCTATATGAATAAGTTTGTTCATAAGAATAAACTATATTTATAAGTATTCCTATACAGAATTTTCCTCCTGGAGAAGGAAGAATCACATCAGTTTTTTTCTGCATCTTCATCTATATAAACTAGGCCAGTTTAACAGATTTTAGAATATTGGTTTGATATTGTGCAGTTTGTCCAATTGGGAGATTATAATCCTTTGGCCATTTTTGACATACTAGAAAACGCTTGTAAAGAGCTCAGTAGATGATACCTACTGTTATTAATACACCTCAGTGAAGGTTTTGAAACCTTGATTTTTCTGGATACTTTTATTAAAGTAGAACTTCCTCTCCCTCCTCTTTACTTAGCGAGTGTGGTGAGCTTCTTTTTGGGTTCCCTGAGTGCAAGGGAGAGAAAAAACATTGGGGATTCTGCAGGTTTATAGTCCTGTTGCCTGGGAAGAGGGGGCCCTAGGAGGTGACATCATCCACTCCCCCTAGCCTGGAGCTCACAGCTTTACTACCTTTCAGCTCACTCCTGTCCACCTGCTCCTTTCCCAATGCCTTCTTGCAGCACTTGAGATCCCAAGAAACTTCCCAAAAGGGACAGATTTGCCCTGGACTCCTGTTAGCCCATCCTGTCACACTGTTGTTATTTATAAGTATTCCTATACAGAATTTTTCTCCTGGAGAAGGAAGAACCCCATCAGTTTTTTTTTTCATCTTCATCGTATGTTTACTATGATAGGTGTTCAGTAATTGTCGTTGAATGGATGAAGCAATTATAGATGATTAGTGCTAGGAAGGAGGGAACAGTGAAAGTCTCTAGGATGCGTTGTCTAAGCAAGACTCTTAAAGACCAGAGGGACTCAGGCATACAGAGGATGCATATTGAGAGCTGACACGAAGGTGGAGGAGGGCCGAGTGGGTCCTCGGAATCCACAGGAGGCCGGCATGGCTGGAGCGCGGCAGGAACTGGATGGCTCAAGGTCAAGAGAGGTCGGCTGGGCCATGAAGAAGTCTAGATCTTATGCCACGTACACTGGGAAACTACTGAAGAGTTTTAAGCAGGGGACTGCAATGATCTATTTGTGTTTTTAAAAGATTACCAAGCTGGGAGTGGTGGCTCATGCCTGTAATCCCAGCCCTTTGGGAGGCTGAGAAAGGCGGATCACAAAGTCAGGAGTTTGAGACCAGCCTGGCCAATATGGTGAAAGCCCGTCTCTACTGAAAATATAAAAACCAGCCGGGTGTGGTGGCGGGTGTCTGTAGTCCCCGCTACTCGGGAGGCTGAGGCAGGAGAATCGCTTGAACTCGGGAGGTGGAGGTTGCAGTGAGCTGAGATTGCGCCACTGTACCCCAGCCTGGGCGACAGAGCAAGACTCTGTCTCAAAAAAAAAAAAAAAAAAAAAAAGATTACCGGTTACTCTGTGGAAAGTGTATTGTCGTGGAGAAGGCTGGAAGTGGGGGAGAAGGCTGGAAGTGGGGAAATCAGGTAGGCAGGACCGCAGTGGCCGAGGCCAAGCAAGGTGATGGGGACTTGGACTAGACACTGGCAGTGGAGAAGGAGAAACATGGCTGGATTTGAGGTAATTTTGGAAGTTAGTACCCTGTGATGATTTAACCATGAAGCATGAATGAAATTGAGGGGTGAGATGTCGATTTGTCTCTCCAACGAGGCTTTTAGCAGCACCAACCAGGACTTTGCCCATTGCACATGCACGATGATGGCTTGTGAATCAGGTATCAGGGTAAGTTGAGGCACTTGAGAAGCTTTTTCCAAGGCACTGAAGGACAACGGAATGAAAGAGGTGGAGGTAAAAAAAAGGCCATATGAACTATTTGTACCATATCCCTGAGCCAGAACCATCACCATAATCACCATCATTGTCTCAGTCTGCTCAGGCTGCCTTACTTGGTTCCCGGCAGGTCTCTTTTCCTGGTTTGCAGACGGCTGCCTTCTCATTGTATCCTCCCATGGCATACAGCAAGATCGTGTCCCTTGTGTTTCTTCTTACAAGGGCACAAATCCTACATATGAGGGCTCTGCCTTCATGGCCTAATTGCCTCCCAGAGGCTCCACCTCCAAATACCAGCATATTGGGGATTACTGCTTCAGCAAATGGATTTTGAGGGAGACACAAACATTCGTTCCATAGCAATCATCATCTTCTTAGCCCTGCGACATGGGGCTCATGTTTATTATTTGTGCTGTGCTACACATTGTACTAAGTGCTTTGTACACAGATTTTTCTTAATTCTCTCAGTCTTACTGTATAGGTACTATTATTATCTCCATTTTCTAGATGGGGAAGGGAAGTTGGAAGCTGTTGGAAACACCTTGCCCACAGTTGGCCAGCTTGTGAGTGGCAGAGCTGAGTTGCACGTGGGCTGTCCACTGGAGAGTCATGTCTCTGTGTCACAAAGCCTTGTCCCTTCATTTTTAGAGGAGGAAACAGACCCAAGAAGGGGAGTCACTGGTTTGAGGAAGGGGAGTCACTGGTTTGAGACTGCATGGTTTGCTCAAGCTTATGGGGCATGCCCTGTCCCCATAGCTAGTGTATAGGATGGGCAGGGGCTGTTTTTCTTCCACTTTCCCACTTGCTGACACGTTGGTCCAGCCACTGTTTCTTGTATCAGTTAGGCTGGATTCCTAACTGACACCCTAGCCTCTCCATCTCCCCCCAGGCTGCTGCTAACTCAGGATCCCAGATGGGGCTTTACCATTGCAGGTGTCATTTCTGAGGTGTGTTTTTGAGATGGAAAGTTTGATTGTATAATTCTCATAATACCTCTCTTTTCTCTTCTTGTGAGCAGGCCCCCAAGACAGACAAGCACACAGAGGACCAGAGTCCTTCCACACCCTTGCCCCAGCCAGCTGCTGAGAAGAACTCGTACCTCTACTCCACGGAAATCACACTGTGGACGGTGGTGGCTGCCATTCAGGCCTTGGAGAAGAAGGTGGATTCCTGCCTGGCCCGCTTGCTGACTCTGGAGGGGCGCACGGGGACAGCCGAGAAGAAGCTGGCCGATTGTGAGAAGACAGCTGTGGAGTTCGGGAACCAGCTGGAGGGCAAGTGGGCCGTGCTGGGGACCCTGCTGCAGGAGTACGGGCTGCTGCAGAGGCGGCTGGAGAATGTGGAGAACCTGCTGCGCAACAGGAACTTCTGGATCTTGCGGCTGCCCCCAGGCAGCAAGGGGGAGTCCCCCAAGGTAGCGGTGGGACACCCTGCGGGTGGGAGAGCTCGAGGGGCCGAGCCTGTGAGCATGTGGGTGAGTGAGTGCAACACTTGTGGTTCCAGGTGCCCGTGACCTTCGATGATGTGGCCGTGTATTTCTCTGAGCAGGAGTGGGGCAAGCTGGAGGACTGGCAGAAGGAGCTCTACAAGCATGTGATGAGGGGCAACTACGAGACCCTGGTCTCCCTGGGTAAGGCCACGGAGGGAGGATCTGGGCCTCTGTCCACAGGTTGTCTGTGGACAGTCTGTTTCTTTGCTTTGGCTTTTGGTACTTTGGGCACCTCTGCATCTTTGTGGGCATCTCGGGTCCAGCTCTTCCCCATTTCTTGTTCTGTGCACAGATTATGCCATCTCCAAACCGGACATCCTCACCCGGATAGAGAGGGGAGAGGAACCTTTTCTTGATGGGTGGGGCCAGGAGAAGCAGAATGAAGTAGAGGTGGGGCATCCAAGGATGTTGGGCACTGGTAAGTAAAAGAGCAAGATGTGGTGGCGTGGGGGGAGTGCCAGGGGCTAGCTGCACCATCACCCACCGTCTTGGGCTTCCCAGACAATCAGGGAGGCCAGAAAGGGAGCATAGGCCATTAACCCAAAGTGGGACCACTCTGTACAAGGCCACCCTGGACAGGAGTGGGTGGCAGACTTAGAGCCATAGGGTTTCTGTATCTGTCCAATGTGGGCCATCATACTCACCTTACATGGCTGTGATGACCGAGTGACAAATATTAAGCATGTACATGCTGATCACTTTGTAATAGTGGGGACTGGCTGGGCACGGTGGCTCACTCCTGTAATCCCAGCACTTTGGGAGGCTGAGGCGGGTGGATCATGAGGTCAGGAGATTGAGACCATCCTGGTTAACATGGTAAAACCCTGTCTCTACTAAAAATACAAAAAATTAGCTGGGCGTGGTGGCGGGCGCCTGTAGTCCCAGCTACTCGGGAGGCTGAGGCAGGAGAATGGCGTAAACCCAGGAGGCGGAGCTTGCAGTGAGCCGAGATTGCGCCACTGTACTCCAGCCTGGGCGACAGAGCGAGATTTTGTCTCAAAATATATGTGTGTGTGTATGTGTGTGTGTGTGTATGTGTATGTGTGTGTATATATATATATAGTGGGGACCAGCAACACTGCTGGTCCCCACTATATATATATACCTCCACCAGCAGCACTGCTGTCTCCTGGCGTCTTCAGGCGTGTCCATGTCCCTGCTATTGCTTGTGCCCCTGTCGCAGTCCCACAGCCCCAGCCTGCGGCAGGAAGGCCTGTCATGTGCTGGCTTCCATTTGTGTACATGGCCCTCGGTAGGAGGGCCAGGCATGCCCTGTCCTTGTAGCTGGTATATAGGACAGTGGTTCCAAAGGGGACTGCACATCACAGTCCTCTGGGGGGCTTTTTTAAAAATTACATTTTAATAAAGTAGAATAGCACAGTGAATCTCCAAATGATCGTCACCCAGACTCAGCACTCCGCTGGGTTTGCCACACTCGCTTCATCTGTTTTTTCCCTTTTCCTGAACGTAACCACAATACCATGGTCACACCCACAGAATATCAGAATATCATCTAATACCATCTAATACCTAGCCTTTGTTTTGTTTTCCCTAGTTGTCTCAAAAATGTTTTCTATAGGTCTTAGGATCCTAATTGTAATACACCCAAGTCCACATTTTACATTTGGTTTGTGTCTCTGAAGTCTATAAAAACAGACTTATGAAAACCCCCCAGTCTTTTTCAACAGCTTTATTGAGATATAATTCATATACTATATAATTTACCTATTAAAGTGTGCAATTGAGTACTTCTTAAAAAAATTTCAACTTTTACTTTGGATATAGGTGTACATGTGTGGGTTTGTTACATGGGTATATTGTGCCCAGGTAGTGAGCATAGTACCCAAGTTTTTCAATCCATGCTCCCCTCTTTCCCTTCCCCCTCTAGTAGTCCACAGTGTGTGTTTTTCCCAGGTTTATGTCAATGTATGCTCATTGTTTAGGTCCCAGTTACAAGTGAGAACATGCAATATTTGGTTTTCTGTTCTTCCATTAGTTCACTTAGGATTATGGCCTTCAGCTTCATGTTGCTGCGAAGCACATGATTTCATTCTTTTTTATGGCTATGTGGTATTCCATGGTGTATATATACCACATTTTCTTTATTCAACCCACCACTGATGGACACCCAGGTTGATTCCATGTCTTTGCTACTGTGAATAACATTGTGATGAACATATGTGTGCATGTATATTTTTGGTATAATGATCTATTTTCCTTTGGGTATATACCCAGTAACAGGATTGCTGGGTCAGATGGTAGCTCTGTTTTAAGTCCCTTGAGAAATCTTCAAACTGCTTTCCACAGTGGCTGGACTAACTTACATTCCCATCAACCGTGTATAGGCATTCCCTTTTCTCTGCAGCCTCGCCAGCATCTGATGGTTTTTGAGTTTTTAATAATGGTCATTTTGACTGGTGTGAGATGGTACTCATTATGGTTTTGATTTGCATTTCTCTGATGATTAGTGATGGTAAGCATTTTTTCATGTTTGTTGGCCGCTTGCATGTCTTTTTTTAAGAAACGTCTGTTCATGTCCTTTGCTCATTTTTTGCTTGTTGGTTTAAGTTCCTTATAGATGCTGGATGTTAGACCTTTGTCAGACGCATAGTTTGCAGATATTTTTCTCCCATTCTGTAGGTTTCAGTTTACTCTGTTGGTAATTTCTTTTGCTATGTAGAAGCTCTTTAGTTTAATTAGGTCCCACTTGTCAATTTTTGTTTTTGTTGCAGTTGCTTTTGAGGACTTAGCCAAAAATTCTTTGCCAAGGGCAATATCGAGGAGGGTATTTCCTAGGTTTTATTCTAGAATTTTTATAATTTGAGGTCTTACATTTAAATCTTTAATCCATCTTGAGTTACTTTTTGTATATGGTGAAAGGTAGGGGTCTAGCTTCATTCTTCTGCACATGTCTAGCTAGTTACTACCCCAGCAACATTTATTGAATAGGGAGTCTTTTCACCATTGCTTTTTTTTTTTTGGTCAGCCTTGTCCAAGATCAGATTATTGTAAGTGTGTGACTTTATTTCTGAGTTTCCTATTCTGTTCCATTGGTCTACGTGTCTGTTTTTGTACCAGTACTATGCTGTTTTGGTTACTACAGCCTTCTAGTATAGTTTGAAGTTGGGTAGTGTGACACCTTTGACTTTGTTCTTTTTGTTTAGGATTGCTTTGGCTATTCTGGCTCTTTTTTGGTTTCATATGAATTTTAGAATTGTTTTTTCTTATTTTGTAAAGAATGATACGAGTAGTTTGAAAAGAATAGCATTGAGTCTGTAAATTGCTTTGGGCAGTATGGCCATTTTAACAACATTGATTCTTTCCATCCATGAGCATGGGATGTTTTTAAATGTATCTGTGTCGGCCGGGCGCGGTGGCTCACGCCTGTAATCCCAGCACTTTGGGAGGCCGAGGCGGGCGGATCACAAGGTCAGGAGATCGAGACCACGGTGAAACCTCGTCTCTACTAAAAATACAAAAAATTAGCCGGGCGCGGTTGTGGGCGCCTGTAGTCCCAGCTACTTGGGAGGCTGAGGCAGGAGAATGGCGGGAACCCGGGAGGCGGAGCTTGCAGTGAGCTGAGATCCGGCCACTGCACTCCAGCCTGGGCGACAGAGCGAGACTCCGTCTCAAAAAAAAAAAAAAATAAATAAATAAATGTATCTGTGTCATCTCTGATTTCTTTCAACAGTATTTCATAGTTCTCCTTGTGGAGTCTTTCACCTCTGTGGTTAGCTGTATTCCTGGGTATTTCTTTCTTTTTTTTGGTAGCTATTGTAAATGGAACTGTATTCTTGATTATACACTTTCAGGCTGATGTTATTCTTGTGTAGGAATGCTACTGATTTTTGTACACTAATTTTGTATCCTGAAACCTTACTAAAATCAGTTCCAGTAGCCTTTTGGCAGAGTTTTTAAGGTTTTCTAGGTACAGAATCATTGTCAGCAAAGAGAGATAGTTTAACTTCTTTTCCTATTTGGATGCCGTTTGTTTCTCTTGCCTTATTGCTCTGGCTAGGACGTCCTATAGTTGAGTGTTTTTTAGTATATTCACAAAGTTGTGCAGCCATCACCACAATCCAATTTTAGACCTTTCTTGTTCCATCAAAAAGAAACCCCATACCCATTAGTAGTCACTGCCTGTTCCTCTGCCCACCTGTTCCCCTGCCCCAGGCAGCCTCTGATCTGCTTTCTGTGTCTATGCATTTATCCATCTGGAAACTCCATATAATGGAATCATACGGCCGGGCGCAGTGGCGCACGCCTGTAATCCCAGCACTTTGGGAGCCTGAGGTGGGTGGATCATGAGGTCAGAAAATCAAGACCATTCTGGTCAACATGGTGAAACCCCGTTTCTACTAAAAATACAAAAAATTAGCTGGGTGTGGTGGTGTGCAACTGTAATCCCAGCTACTCAGGAGGCTGAGGCAGGAGAATTGCTTGAATCCGGGAGGCGGAGGTTGCAGTGAGCCAAGATTGCACCACTGCACTCCAGCCTGGGCAACAGAGCGAGACTCTGTCTCAAAAAAAAAAAAATGGAATCATATATTATATGGCATTTGTGCCTGCCTTCTTTCATTGAGCATAATGTTTTGAAGGTTCATCCACATTGATTGTAGTATGTATGAGTACTTCATTCCTTTTTGTGGCTGAGTGACACTCCATTGTAAAGATATGCCACATATTGTTTATTCCTTTATCAGTTGATAAATTCCCCCCGTGCCCCCTTATTTATTTATTTATTTATTTATTTATTTATTTTGAGACAGGATCTCACTCTGTTGCCTAGGCTGGAGTACAGTGTCATGATCTCAGCTCACTGCAGCTTTGACCTCCTGGGCTCAAGTGATTCTCCCATCTCAGCTTCCCGAGTAGCTGGGACTACAGGCACATGCCACCATGCCTCGGCCTTTCAAAGTGCTGGGATTATAGGCGTGAGCCATGGCGCCTGGCCTGGTTCTTTGATTTTATGTTGTTTATCACTTTCCTTTTACATGGAAATCTTAAATTCTCAACTAAATTTGCGTAATTTCTTCAATGATCTTATATCCAATCCTAGCACTTCGTTATCCTATAAAGTATCTTACAATTTCAAAACAGTGAAGCAATAATACTACTAACAGTTATACTTCCATTGAAATACAAGATTTTTTTGCAGCTCTTTTTGTCCTCTGTATACATTCTGTGCAAGACTTATGGGCAAAATAATGCCTTTTAAAGTCACTTGAAATATTTTCTGTATGTACTTATGCCACCAACTTAGTATACAGTTGCATTCATTTGTTTATTTTTAGATTTTTTTATAGATTATTCTTTTTGGTTTTTGATGTAACTTAATTTTTTGAATATGTAAGATATTTTATGTTTGCAAAGTCAAAATGATTTAACATGGTACATTCGAGGAAATCTCGTTTCCCTCCTTGTGCCCTCTCCCTATAGATAATCATTTTTATTCATTTCTTATTTATACTACCATGTTTCTCTTGGAAATATCAGTAACACGGATATATTTGTATTCCCACCCCTGTCTTACGCAGTAGGTTGTGGAGACCACCTCATACAATGATGTACAGGTCTTCCTCAGTTCTGTGGATTCGGAATGTTGTGTGGTGTGATAGTTTATTTAACAGTCTATACCTTGGACATTTAGGGTATTTCCAGCATTTTGCTGATATAAATAATGCTGTAGGGAGTACTTTGTGCATAAATCAGTTCATGTTTTTGCCAAGGTATCTTTTTTTAAAATTTATTTTTTGTGAGAAGGAGTCTCACTCACTGTGTTGCCCAGGCTGGAGTGCAGTGGCACGATCTCGTCTCACTGTAATCCCTGACTCCTGTGTTCAAATGATTCTCGAGCCTCAGCCTCTGGACTGACTGGGACCACAGGTGTGCGCCACCACACCTGGCTAATTTTTGTATTAGCAGAGACGGGGTTTCATCATGTTGGCCAGGCTGGTCTCTTAACTCCTGACCTCAAGTGATCCACTTTCCTCAGCCTCCCAAAGTGTTGAGATTACATATGAGCCACTGTGCCTGGCCCCAATGTATCTTTGAGATGTAATCCTGGAGGTTGGATTGCTGGGTCAAAAGGTAAATAAATATGTTATTTGGGGAGAATTTATCTCCAAATTCCCCTGGACAGAGGAATCATTTGCATTCCCATCTGTGTTGTGAAAAAGGTTCTCTTGCCAACAGAGGATGTGGACAAACTTGTAGGATTCTTTTCAGTGTAATGGTAAGAAGTATGTCAGTGTAGTTTTAATGGTGCCTCTCTTACTGAGTGTTGATGAGTTTTTTTTTTTTTTTCCTTTAGAATTCTTTCTATTTTAATTTCTAATTTTTATGGTACATAGTAGGTGTGCAGATTTATGGGGTACATGAGATATTTTGATGCAGGCATACAATGTGTAATAATGACATCAGGGTAAATGGGATATTCATTACCTCAAGCATTTCTTATTTCTTTATGTTATAAACATTCCAATTATACTCTTTTAGTTATTATAAAATGTACAATTAAATTATTGTTGACTGTAGTCACCCTGTTATGCTATCACATTCTAGATCTTATTCATTCTATTTAACTGTATTTGTTACCCGTTAACCATCTCTACTTCCCCCCTCGCACCTTCCCCCAACCCTTCCCAGCCTTAGGTAACCATCGTTCAACTTCTCTGTCTCCATGAATTCAACTGTTTTACTTTTTGGCTCCCAAAATGAATGAGAACATACAAAGTTTGTCTTTCTGTGCCTGGCTTATTTCACGTAACATAATGTCCTCCAGTTCCACCCATGTTGTTGCAAATGACAGGATCTCCTTTTTTATAGCTGTATATATGTACCACATTTTCTCTGTCCCTTTGCCTGGTGATGGACACTTAGGTTGCTTCCAAATCTTGACGATTGTGAATAATGAACATGGGAGTGCAGATAGATACACTGATTTCTTTTCTTTTGGGTATATACTTAGCAGTGGGGTTGCTGGGTCATGTGGTAGTTCTGCTTTTAGTTCTTTTGAGGCACCTCTGTACTGTTCTCCATAGTGGTTACACTAATTTACATTCCCACCAGCAGTGTTCGCGGGTTCCCTTTTCTTCACATCCTTGCCAGCGTGTGTTATTGCCTGTCTTAACTGGGATGAGATGATAAGTCATTGTCGTTTTGATTTGCATTTCTCTGATGATTGATTATGCTGAGCACCTTTTCATATACCTGTTTGCCATTTGTACATTTTTTTTTTTTTTTTTTGACGGATTCTCACTCTGTCACCCAGGTTGGAGTACGGCGGCGCATCTTGGCTCACTGCAAACTCCGTCTCCCGGGTTCACGCCATTCTCCTGCCTCAGCCTCCCGAGTAGCTGGGACTACAGGCACCCTCTACCACGCCTGGCTAATTTTTTATATTTTTAGTAGAGATGGGGTTTCACCATGTTAGCCAGGATGGTCTCCATCTCCTGACCTCATGATCCGCCTGCCTTGGCCTCCCAAAGTCCTGGGATTACAGGTATGAGCCCCCGTGCCCAGCCACATTTTTTTTTTTCTTTTTTTTTTGAGACAGGGTCTCACTCTGTTGCCCAGGTATGACAGGAGTGCAGTGGCACAATCAGAGCTCATTGCAACCCAATCTCCTGGGTTCAAGCCATTCTCCCACCTCATCCTCCCAAGTAGCTGGGACTAGAGGCATGTGTCACCACGCCCAGCTGATTTGTGTATTTCTTGTAGAGATGGAGTTGTGCTGTGTTGCCCAGGCTGGTCTTGAACTCCTGGACTCGAGCAATCTTCCTGCCACAGCCTCCCAAAGCACTGAGATTACAGGCATGAGCCACCATGCCCAACCTGTATGCCATCTTTTGAGGAATGTCTATTCAGATCTTTTGCCCATTTTTAATCAGATTGTTTTTTAATTGGGTAATTGGATTTTTTCCTATAGATTTGTTTGAGCCCCTTAGATATTCTGGTTATGAATCCCTTGTCAGATGGATAATTTGCGAATATTTTTCCCCATTCTGTGGGGTGTCTTTTCACTTTGTTGATTGATTCCTTTGCTGTGCAGAAGGTTTTTAACTTGATGTGATCCCATTTGTTCATCTTTTGCTTTGGTTGTCTGTGCTTTAGGGTATTACTCAAATCTTTGCCCAGACCAATATCCTGGAGAGTTTCCCCAGTGTTTTCTTGAAGTAGTTTGATAGTTTGAGGTCTTATATTTAAGTTTTTAATCTATTTTGATTTGATTTTTTTATATGATGAGAGATAGGAGTTTATTTTTATTTTTCTGCATATGGATATTCAGTTTTCCTGGCACAATTTATGTAAATGACTGTCCTTATTCCAATATATGTTCTTTTTTTTTCTTTTTTGTGACAGAGTCTCACTCTGTCACCCAGACTGGAGTGCGGTGGCACAATCTTGGCTCATTGCAACCTCCGCCTCGCGGGTTCAAGCAGTTCTCCTGTCTCAGCCTCCTGAGTAGCTGGGACTACAGGCACCTGCCACCACTCCCGGCTAATTTTTGTATTTTTAGTAGAGATGGGGTTTCACCATATTGGTCAGGCTGGTTTTGAACTCCTGACCTCAGGTGATCCGCCAGCCTCGGCCTCCCAAAGTGTTGGGATTACAGGCATGAGCCACCACACCTGGCCTAATGTATGTTCTTGATACCTTTATCAAAAATGAGTTTGCTGTAGATGTGTGGGTTTATTTCTGGGTTCCCTATTCTGTTCTTTTGGTCTGTTTGTCTGTTTTTATGCCATTACCATGCTGTTTTGGTTACTCTAGATCTGTAGTTTAATTTGAAGTCAGGTAATAGAGTCCTCTGGTAAAAATGAGTTTGCTGTAGATGTATGGGTTTATTTTTGGGTTCCTATTCTGTTCTTTTGGTCTATTTGTCTGTTTTTATGCCATTACCATGCTGTTTTGGTTACTATAGATCTGTAGTTTAATTTGAAGTCAGGTAATAGATTCCTCTAGTTTTGTTCTTTTTGCTTAGGATGGCTTTGGCTATTTCAGGTTTTTCATGGTTCTGTATATACTTTAGGATTGTTTTTTCTATTTCTGTGAAGAATGTCCTTGATATTTTGATAGGAATTGCATTGAGTCTGTAGATTGCTTTGTGTAGTGTGGGCATTATAACTAATTCTGAACATGGAATATCTTTCCATTGTTTGGTGTCCTCTTCAATTTTTTGCATTAATGTTTCATAATTTTCGTTCTAGATATCTTTTACTTCTTTTGTTAAGTTTTTTCCTAGGTATTTTATTTTATGTATAGCTATTGTAAACGGGATTATTTTCTTGATTTCTTTTTCAGATTGTTCACTGTTGGCATATAAAAAGGCTACTGATTTTGTATGTTGATTCTGTATGCTGCAACTTTGCTGAATTTATCAGTTCTAATAGGTGTTTTTTGGTGGAGTCTTTAGGTTTTTCTAAATATAAGATCATATAATCTGCAAACAAGGATAATTTAACTTCTTCCTTTCTAATGTGGATGCTCTTTATTTCTTTCTCTTGTCTGCTCTAGCTAGGACTTCCAGGATTATGTTGAACAACAGTGGTGAAAGTGCATCCTTATCTTGTTCATCCTTATCTTGTTCCCGATCTTAGAGGAAAGGCTTTCAATTTTTCCCCTGTTCACTATCAGGGGAAACTGGCTGTGCATCTGTTGTATATGGCTTTTATGGTGTTGAAGTATATTCCTTCTGTACCCATTTTTTGGATTTTTTAAAATCATGAAAGTATGTTGAATTTTATCAAATGCTTTTATAGCATCAATTGAAATCCTGTGGTTTTTGTCCTTCGTTCTGTTGATAAGATGTATCACATTCATTGATTTGCAGAGGTTGAATGATTCTTCCATCCCTGCCTGGGATAAATCCCACTTGGTCATGATGAAAGATCTTTTTAATGTGTCATTGAATTTGGTGTGCTAGTATTTTGTTGAGGATTTTTGCATCAGTGTTCATCAGGATATTGGCCTGTAGCTTTCTTTTTTAGATGTGTCTTTGTTTGGTTTTGGTGTCAGGGTAATACTGGCCTCATAGAATGAGTTTGGAGGTATTCCCTCCTCCTTTATTTTTCAGAATAGTTTGAATAGCATTGGTGTGAATTCCTCTTTAAATGTTTGGTAAAATTCAGCAGTGAAACGTTACGTCCCTGGCTTTTCTTTGCTGCGAGACTTTTTATTGCAACTTTGATCTCATTACTTGTTATTGGTCTGTTGAGGTTTTGGATTTCTTCATGGTTGAATCTTGGTAGATTGTGTATGTCTAGAAATTTATCCATTTCTTCTAGGTTTTTCAATTTATTGGCATATAGTTGTTCATAATAGTCTCATGATCCTTTGATTTTCTGCAGTATTAGTTGTAATATCTCTTTTTTATCTCTGATTTATTTGGATCCTCTTTATCTTAGTCTGGCTAAAGATTTGTCGATTTTATCTTTTCAGAAAACCAACTTTTCATTTCATTGATCTTTTGTATTGTTTTTTGTTTCAATTTTATTTATTTATGTTCTGATCTTTATTGTTTTTACACTAATTTGGAGTTTGGTTTGCTCTTTAATGGTTTTCTAGCATGCATGATTATGTTGTTTGAAGTTTTTCTACTTTTTTAATAGAGGCACTTATTGCTGTAAACTTATATCTTAGTATTGCTTTGCTGTATCTCACAAGTACCATAGGTTAATTTGATATGTCGTGTTTCTATTTTCATTTCTTTCAAAAAATTTCTTTCTTTCTTCTTCTTCTTTTTTTTTTTGTTTTCAGACAGGGTCTTGCTCTGTTGCCCAGGATGAGTGCAGTGGTGTGATCACAGCTTACTGCAGCCTGGTCCTCCTAGGCTCAAGCAGTCCTCCTACCTTAGCCTCCCAAATAACTGGGACTAAAGATGTGTGCCACCATACCTGGCTAATTTTTGATTTTTTGTAGAGATGGGTTCTTGCTATGTTGCCTAGGGTAGTCTCAAACTCGTGGATGCAAATGGTTTCCCCACCTTGCCCTCCCAAAGTGCTGGGATTACAGCTGGCCTCAAAAAATTTCTTTTTTTTTTTTTTTTTTTTTTTTTTTTGTGGCTG